>NW_027077642.1:300000-547000 GCF_963924675.1 Phocoena phocoena | reverse complement strand
ATGTGTTTCAGGAAACACCATACACGTCTCCAGAGCGGCTGTTGGCAATTTACATCCCGTCCATCAGCATAACAAGGCTCCCTGTTCTCCATGGCCTGTCCTGCCTTTGTGGATTTTACACTTTTTTCAGATGGCCCTTTTGCCTGGGAGGCAGTGAGACTTCATTGTAGTGCAGATTTCCTTCATAGGCTTGCTTGGTTGGCCAAAAAGTGCGTATGTGTTTTTTTCTGAATATATTCAGGAAAAAACGCATACGCACTTTTCGGCCGAGTGCATCATTGTCGACGATCTGCCTCTTTTCCTATGCTTTAAGTGCAATACCAGTCTATCCCCTGAAATAGCTTTCCTGAAATTCTGCCCCGCTATCAAGTCCTCTTTGCAGGCTTACTTCAATATATTTCTGGAAGATAGCTGTCATTTACAAATCTGTAAGTTTGTGATTTACAGTGCCCCTGAGCTCCTTTCTTCAGCTAGCTTTCTTGTGAGCTGGCCGCAAAACCACAGGATTGCTTCAGGCCCTAATCTGGTTCCGGCAGGCATGCTGAGCCTTTGGCTAATTCTTCTTCCTTGTGGGAAATGAGCATTACATTTGCCTGTGCAGACACCTACAGCTAGTCTCTCTTTGGTTCTCCCTATTCCTGTTCATCTTGCGCAGAAATCGCAAACTGTGCCAAAGAGGAGGTTAAAGGCACTGACTCTCCAAGTGGGGAGAGTGTTAGTAAAGCGTCTGGAATGGTGAACCTGAATACCAGGGGACAAAACCTGAGATGCATTTAAAAACTTTTCTCAATCACATGGTGGACCATACTCTGTGTTTCCCATGTATGTTTTAACTGAAGGAAGATTCGCTTAAACCTGGAGAGTTGGGACCCCTCTAATGGGTATCATGCAGTATGACTTCAAACGGTCTGCATTTGCTCACCAATCCTCACCAATGCTATCAGCCCGAAGTGTCCAGCCCTATGTCTCACCAGCTCTGGGTGTCGATGTGGGAAATCCATGTTGCATCACAAGCCCTGAGTGAATTATTTAAGAATTCTTGTCTATTTCACTGTCATTTTGTTTTGTGTTTAAAATTTATTTTGGTAATGGGATTTATCGGATTTTCACTGCTGCGTTTTTGCTGCTGTACACATGCTTGATTCTCTTATGGAGACCTATAAATCCATGGGTTTTAAGGTTGTTACCAGTCAGGTATATTCCTAAGTGTTGAATATGTGGTGTTGAGTCCACTTCGTTGAGCAAGGAGTAGGTCTTGTCTATTACATATTTGGCTTTTGGAACGGTATCTGTGCTAATTTAAATCTCTGGTTTTATGCAGCACCCCAACCCACCTTTCTCCATAAGAAAGCATAAGTTGGTTTTCTTAATTTGAGACCCTGTTCTGTTTTGTAATTCAGTGCATGTGTAGCCAGGTTTATATTCCATGTATTAGTGATATCTTATGTGTTTTTCTTTTAGTATTTTGTGACTTTTTATGATCATACTTAAGTCCTCTGGAGTTGTTACAAATGGCAATATTTCATTATTTTCCGGGCTGAGTAATATTCCACTCTACCTAAGTACCTCATCTCTATCCATTTTTTCCCTCCAGAGACATTTATGTTATATCCTAGTCGAGGATCTTTTAAACAGAGAGGCGGTAAACGTTGGCATGCCTGTGTCCTCCCCATTTTTGTTTTTCCCAAGATATACGTCCATGAGTGCAAGTGCCCTGTGCTCTGTAGCTCATTTTTTAGATGCTTTAGTAAACACAATACACTTCTCCAGAGTGAACGTTGGCAACATACATTTCCACTATAAGCCTCACAGTGCTCCCTTTTCTCCTTGCCCTGTTCTGCATTTCTGGTATTTACACTTTATGAGGACGGCTCTTCTGACTGATGCAAAGTGATGTGTTTTGTAGTATTGATTTCCAGTGCCCACCTGTTTGGTTGGCTAAAAATGTGTATGCCCTTTTCTTGAATTTATACAGAAAAAGATGCATACACCCTTTTTGGCCAACTGCAATGTTGGCAATGTTCAGCCCCTTTTCTTGTGCTTAATGGCGAGTCCTTTCTACCTCTTCCAATCCCTTTCCTGCCATTCTCTGTTGCTTACAAGTCCTTTTTTCTGACCTTCCTCAAGACATTTTTCAGTGATAGATATTTTGAGCTCTGCCGTTTCGTGAATTTTGTGCCCCTGAGTTCCATTTTTCCACTTGTGTTTATGGGAACTGGCCACAAAGCAGCGGGATTTCCTCAAGCCCTATTCTGTTTCCATGGGCAACCCTAGCCTTTGGTTAATTCGTCTTCCTGATTGGAAATTAGAGTGACATGTGCCTGTCTGAACACTTAGGACTTGTCTCTCATTGTTCCTCCTCCTTCCGATTCATCCTCTGGACAAATTCCAAACTGTGCACAACAGGATGTTGACAGTGCTGACATCTCCAAGTGGGGAGACTGTTAGTAAAGACTCTGGAGGGGTGAACCCGAGCACCAGGTGATGAGGAGATGAGATTCCTTTTCCAAACTCTTCCCGATCAGACGGTATACCATCCTCTGTGTGTGACAGGCATGTTTTAGCTGTAGGAAGGGTCCCATTCATGTGAGGAGAACACCAGGGCTTTTTCAAAATTAGTGTCTCTCTGCAACCCAAACTGGGGGATTTTTTAAGCTACGGCTACACATATGTTCATTAAGGGCCTTGGGAAGTAGGCAGAGTCCAAACTTTAGATGATTGAAGTCTTCAGGGTCAGAAACACTCACCACCGGCTTCCCTTAGGTTCGATTTTAACTGTCAGTGATAGATGATGTCAATAAAAATATCTATTCTTTTTCAGATCATTTCCCCTTACAGGTTATTGCAAAATATTGAGTGTAGTTCCCTGTGCTATACAGTAGTTCCTTGTTGATGATCGATTTTATACATAGCATTGTGTATGTGTTATCCCAAACTGTTAATTTATCCCTCCTCCCACCCTTTCCCCTTTGGTAATAATAAATTATAAGATTTTATACTTCTCAGAAATGGGGAAGCTGAAAGAGAGGTATCATTTTCAATGGAAAAGCATTTAAAACAAGATTGAAGCTTTAAGCAAGATTATTAGATGTACATGCTTGGAAAGAAATCACTTCGTTTCTCTAATATTGACCTGACACATAAGACAAACATTTTCACTGAACTTGCTTATAAGAAAGTGATGGAAATATCAAATGGAAGTGTTAGAAACATCTTATTTCTAACAGTGTATAACATCTTATACACTGTTCTCTGTTAATTACAGTATGGCTCACACATCTGTTCATTAAAGTTACAATGTTCTCAATTTCTGTTACTGATCCTCCAGAGTGGACGCCAACAAGTGTCCCCCTGCCCAGTGTCACTGGAGCCAAAGAGATTGAGACTGAGTTTGGTTCAGAAGCAAAAGAAACTTTATATTTTGATCAGAGAATGGAGAGGTGAGAGCATGTGCTACCCAGTGGGCTGTGGGCTGGGCTGCTCTGTAGAGATCCTGTCAGAGTCAGTGGGAGGGAAGCGGTGGAACTCTCGAGGGCCCTGTTGGCTACAGCTCAGGCTCTATATCGCAGAGTCTGCACTGGGCCCCAGGAGCTGATGTGTCGACCCAGCCATTCTGCACTAGGAAATCTGGTCTGAAGTGCCGGGTGTGGAACCTCTGTATGCGGGACCCTAGGAGCACGTGAAATTAGACAAAGCACAAAGGATAAAAATGGTTAGAGTTTATTTTATTGCCCAGATTCTATTTTTATCTCCCAGGGATTTTTAAGGGGCTTTGCCTGGGACAAACCTCTCTTCTGCCTTTTGTCCCCTTCCTCATTCTTGGAGTGCTGAGGGTGCAGACCTTTCTTCTGTAACTACTCAGTGCTGAGTTAGGAGCCCTCACACTTGTGGGCGAGGGTCAGAACTTCTTCCCAGCAGTCTCCAGGTGACGTTGATTGTCCCCAGGTCTCCTGCCTCCGTGCTCGTCTGCCTGAGCACCAGTATTGGAAGTGTTATAGATTCTAATGACCTTTAAGGGTCCAGGAAGGAGATGTGCAGTGACGCTGTGAGGTCCAGTTTCACCCCGCCCCACATTTGTTGGGCCACCTTAGGCTGACCGTTTCTGCCAGCCTAGATGCTCTGACCAGTAGTCTGCACTTTCTTCAATTAGGCCCCTGAATTAACGTAAAAACAGCACCAGGTGTCAGGACCCTGCCCGCTCAACTCCCAGACAGTCCAGGGTCAGTGGTGATGAAGGACTATGATGGCCACTGAGTCAACAGCCTTTTGAAGTAAACAGGAGTCCAGCCGGTCTTATTGGCCACCATCATCACGGTGTCTGTAGGCTTTTCTATGGTGACAGCGTGATATACGGTTCCCCCCCACAGATTATTAGCTCCCCTCTGGGTGCAGTAAGTCCTGCAAGCAGTAGTCTACTCTTTTGAGACACACTCTTGTTGTTTTATGAGAGAAACTCCAGGTCAAATGATGATCACACGAGTTGTCATGGTGCCCCATTGCTCCCGGTTATCTCTCTGGAGGTTGGAGTTGGAGGGCCTCCACACTCGAGGTCAGTGTGCCCACGGAGCAAACCCTGCAACTTCAGGGCATGGTTGGGGGTTAGGATCACCACGTGGGGTCCTTTACCCTTAAGAGGGAGGTGGCCTTTTGGGCTGCTGATTTCCAGGTTTTAGATACCACCAGTATCTTGGCCAGATGTGGCGGTGGGCCAAGTCCCTTGGTGACCGTAGTTTATCCTACCTGGATGGCATTCTTGCATTGTTCCATTTCAAGTGGTCCCAGTTTTTACACTAATACTCCAATGGCGATTCACCTTTCACCAGGAATGTAAAGGTCAAAGGGTTTAGCTAAATTAGGGAGTTCCAGGGCAAAGGTCTGAATTGACTGCTCTTTCCATTCTTGAAAGGCCACTTCTGGATTCTATTGAAAAGGATCATCAACTTTTCCTTTCAGTGTTTCATATAGAGGCCCAGCTAGTAGACTGTAGTTAGGGATCCAGAAGCAGCAAACCCTGGCCTCCCCAGGAACCCCTAAGCTGTCTTCTAGTTTTAGAAAGGGGTAAGGCTGTAAATTGTTTCTTCCCTTTCCTGGGATGGGCTTCTCCAACCTTCTGTGAGAATGAAGCCCAGGCAGGTCACTGTAGTCTGTGCTATCTGAGCTTCTTCTTGGACAACTTCTATCCTTTATTGGCTTGGTAGTTCAGAGGCCTCCTTAGTAGGGCTGATGATCAGAATGTCGTCTGCATATTGAAGGAGTGTTTCCTTTTCCAGAGGTAGAACTTTTAGGTCTTTAGCTGAGCTTTCCCCAAAGATGGTGTGGGAATTTTTGAACCCTTGGTGCAAGATGGCCCGGAAGTATTGTTTTAGTTTTATGTTGAGTCCTGCCACTCACAAGCCAAAATGTCTTGTGACTCTGGGACTAATGGAATACAGAAGAAGGCATCATTGAAGACTAATACAGAATACCAAGTCCTGGTGGTTGGTAAAATGACCAGCAGGCTGTAGGATTCAGGAACTACTGGAGGTATATCCTCGGTGGCTTCACTGACTGTCCTGACATCTTTAACCAGGACTCCAGCAGCCCATGGGGCTATCGAGGTCAGGCCAATCGCAGGATATGGAGCTCACCCGAGCAGGTACCCCACCCCCACCGCAGCCCACGGGGCTCTCGTGGTCAGGCCCCTCCCAGGACATGGGGTTCCCTGGGCAAGTCCCCTGCAGCCCATGGGGCTCTCGTGGTCAGGCCTCTCCCAGGATACAGAGCTACCCTTGCAGGTACCGTGGCAGGGCTGGGCACACAGGAACCGTGCACATAGCCCTCATTGCAGAGCACTCCCAGCTCACCTGTCGCTCAGATCTGACACAGAGCACCTCAGAGCAGGACTTGAACTAACAAACAGCAGCTCCAACAGGTCTGTGACCCTGGGCATCACTCTGTGCGGCCTCCCTCCACCTGGTCTTCCAGAGACTTCCACTGCACCCGGGGCACCAGGCCTCTGTCTCCAACCACCACCCACCCCTCCTCTCCCTGACTCCTGGGTTCCTCTCATTAGGAGAGGGTTTTCTTGAAGTTGTCTCCCACTCATGGGCCAGATAATATAATTAGAAAACAAGCCAGAGCTGCAGCCCCTTGTCTATCCTGACTCTCAGGAGCCCACACCTGTTCCTTGGATCTGGCCGATTCAGCAAGTTCCATTTTCTGCAACTGTGAGCCCCTGAGGGGTGATTATTGGCTGGCCTGGGAAGCCTGACCGTGCCGGCCAGCCCTCCCCAGGTGTGCCTGGGTTGAGATCAATATAAACACCGCCCCAGGCAGCAAGAGCCCCTGCAGCTGTGCCTGACGCCATTTTCTCTGCCCTGTCAGCAGTCTCGGGGCTGGGCTGGTGGGAGGGAGTGAGAGGCCACGGCTTTGTGGGTGTCCCAGTGTGAGTGGGGCTCTGCTGGACTTTCTGCAGCAGTTGCCAAGATGCCACCTGCTAAAGAAGAGGATGTGTCACCCACACCTGCCGCTGGAATTTCTCCCTGGGCAGAGGTGAGGAAGGAAGAATGCAGTGGGGGCTGGGACAGCAGGGGTATCTCAGGCAGGGAAATGGAAAGCTTCCAGAAGAGCACCCAGGGCCAGGGCCATCCTGGCTGACCTGCAGGCACCTAGTCGGCTGGCATGCTGTCGCTCATGTGGTTCCATGGCCCTTCCTCTAGGCTTTCAAGTCCTTGTACATATTCAGGTGTTTTACCTGGGAAGGGTGGGAACATTGCAGCAGCAGCTGGCCTGGGGCTCGGCCCATGTTTACTCACAGATGCCTCGGCATGGTCCCTTAGCTTTGGATGAGGACGCTTGTTGCGTGGGGCCTGCTGGCTGAATGGGAGATGATTCCCCACCACTGACCAACTTCAGAATTGTTTACAAGTGGAGCAAGTGCCCTGATATGATTTTCCTCTGTGTAACTGGTGGGTTCTGTTTTCATTTTTCTTTTTATCATTTTTGGTTCAAGGTAGATTTTATTCCTCTTTTCTGTATTTACAGATATAAGCATGGAAATAATTTATTCATATAAATACATGTATGTGAAGGGCAGAATATTTTTTCTGTTTTACTTTTTTTAATTTTTTTTTAATTTAATTTTATTTTTTGTAGAGCAGGTTCTTATTGGTTATCTATTTTATACATATAAATGTATACATGCCAATCCCAATCTCTCAACTCCTCCCACCACCACCCCCGCAACAGCTTTCCTCCCTTGGTGTCCATGCGTTTGTTGTCTACATCTGTTGCTCTATTTCTGCCTTGCAAAACGGTTCATCTGTACAATTTTTTTACGTTCCACATATATGCACTAATATACAAGATTTGTTTTGTTTTTCTCTTTCTGACTTACTTCACTCTGTATGACAGTCTCTAGGTCCATCAACGTCTCTACAAATGACCCAATTTCATTCCTTTTTATGGCTTAGTAATATTCCATTTTATATATGTACCACATCTTTATGCATTCGTCTGTCTGTGGGCATTTAGGTTGCTTCCATTACCTGGTTAGTGTAAATAGTGATGCGATGAACATTGCGGTGAATGTCTCTTTTTGATTTATGGTTTTGTCTGGGTATATGCCCAGTAGTGGGATTGCTGTATCGTATGGTAATTCTATCGTTAGTTTTATAAGAAACTCCATAATGCTCTCCACAGTGACTGTATCAATTTACATTCCCAACAATAGTGGAAGAGGGTTCCTTATGTCCACACCCTCTCCAGCATTTGTTGTTTGTAGATTTTCTGATGATGCCCATTCTAACAGGTGTGAGATGATACACCATGGATGGGTCCATTTCGTTGAGCAAAGAGTAGGTCTTGTCTATTACATATTTGGCTTATGGAACGGTATGTGTGCTAATTTCAATCTCTGGTTTTATACAGCACCCCAACTCAACTTTCCCCTTAAGCAAGCATAAGTGTTTATCTAAATGTGAGACTGTTCGGTTTTGTAATTCAGTTTATGTGTAGCCAAGTTTACACGCCCTCTATTAGTGATATCTTATGATAATTATCTTTCTCTATGCAACATATATCTCTTAGAATCATCATACTTAAATCCACTCAATTTGCTGCTACAGGCCTGATGACATTGATTTCGTTGCTGAGTGATATTCCGATGTACGTAAGTAGCACAAATTCTTTATCCATTTATTTCTTTCGGGGATATTTAATTTGTACTGGACTCGAGATTCTTGTAAACACAGCAGCCTTAAATTTTGTGTTGGCTGTGTCTTGTTGATTTTAATATTCCTAAGCTATAGGGCCATAAATGGAAGTGCCCTAGGCTCTGTAGCTTTGTTTTTTAGATGTTTCAGGATACACCATAAACATCTCCAGAGTGTCTGTTGGCAATTTACATCCCGCCCATCAGCATAAAAAGGCTCCCTGTTCTCCATGGCCTGTCCTGCCTTTTTGGATTTTACACGTTTTTCAGATGGCCCTTTTGACGAATGGGAAATGAGACTTCATTTTAGTGCAGATTTCCATTGCTCGAGTGCTTGGTTGGCCAAAAAGGGCATATGCGTCTTTTTCCTGAATATAATCAGGAAAAAATGTATACGCACTTTTTGTCCAAGTGCATCACTGTCAAAGATCTGCTGCATTTCATATGCTTTAAATGCAAATCCGATCTACCTCCTGAAATATGATTCCTGCAATTCTGCCTCGTTTACAAGTCCTCTTCGCAGACTTACTTCAATATATTTTTGCCAATAGCTGTCATTTATAACTCTGCAGGTGTGTGAATTACAGTGCCCGTGATTTCCTTTCTTAACTCACTTCCTTGTAAGCTGGCCACAAAACCGCAGGTTTCCTTCAGGCCATAATCAGGGTCCGGCACAGCACTCTGACCCTTTGGTTTATTCCTCTTCCTGGTGGGAAATTATAGTTAAATGTGCCCGTCCAGACATCTGCCTCACTCCCAGCCCCTTGGTGATGTGGGCCCTCTGGTGAGAGTCTGAGCCTGGTTGGTTTCCTCACACTTCTGTGAGGTGGGCCCTCTTCTCTGAGGTCACTCCTGCCTGGCTGGCACACACCGCTTTGGTGACTTCGGCCCTCTGGTGGCAGTTGGAGCCTGATGGGAGCCTCGTCCCCTCTGTGATGAGGCACTCTGGCATCAGGACCTAACTGCTGGGTTCCCACATTTTCTGATATGTGCTAAGTGGTGCGAGGGCACTCCTGCCAGGTTCCCATTCACATGGGCATGTGGGCCTTCTGCTCTAAGGTCCCAACGCCTGTGTTGTTCACAGTTTAATGATGTTGGCTCTCTGGTGTTAGTTCACTCAGGCCTAGATCCCATAGACTCTGTGCTCTGAGCCGCCTGCTGGTAGGTTCCAACTGCTGGATTCCCACCTTTTTTATTCTTTGGGCCCTCTGTTTTCAGGCTCCTCCTGCCTGCCTCACTCCCAGCCCCTTTTTGATGTAGGTCCTCTGGTTTGAGGCCACATGTGCCAGTTTCCTCACCTTTATTGATGTGGCCCCACTGGTGTGAGGACACTCCTGCCTGGTTCCCATCCCCTTGGTGATGTGGGCCCTCTGTTGAGAGTCTGATCCTGGCTGCATTCCTCACACTTCTGGGAGGTGGGCCCGCTGCTGTGAGGTCACTCCTGCCTGGCTGGCACACGTCACCTTGGCAATGTGGGCCCTCAGTTGGGAGTTGGTGCCTGTTAGGAGTCTCCTCCCCTCGGTAATGAGGACCCTCTGGCATCAGGCCCTAACTCATGGGCTTCCAGAAGTTTCTGATGTGCGCCCTGTAGTGCGAGTACACTCCTGCCAGTGTCCCATCCCCATGGGGATGTGGGCTTTCTGCTCTGAGGTCCCAACTGCTGGGTTGCTCACAGTTTCATGTTGAAGGCCCTCTGGTGTGAGTTCACTCTGGCCTGGACCCCATAGACTCGCTGCTCCTGGTGCCTGATGGGAGGTTCCAACTCTGGGATTCCTCACCTTTTTTATTCAATGCACGCCTGTTTTGAGGCTCCTCCTTCCTGCCTCACACCCAGCCCCTTGGTGATGTGTATCCTTTGGTTTGAATCCTCGTGTGCTGGGTCCCTCACCTTTCGATAATGTGGCCCCACTGGTGTGAGGACACTCCTTCCTGGTTCCCATCCCCTTGGTGATGTGGGCCCTCCAGTGAGAGTCTGATCCTGGCTGGGTTCCTCACCATTCTGTGAGGTGGGCCTTCTGCTGTGACGTCAATCCTGCCTGGCTAGCTCGCGTTGCCTTGGTGACGTCAGGTCTCTGGTGGCATTTGGAGCCTGCTGGGAACCTCCTCCCCTCAGTGATGAGGGCCCTCTGCTGTCAGGCCCTAAGTCCTGGGATCCACAAATTTTCTGAGGTGCGCCCTGTGGTGCGACAACACTCCTGCCAGGTTCCCATCCCCATGGGGATGTGGGCTTTCTGCTCTGAGGTCCCAACGGCTGGGTTGCTCACAGTGTCAGAATGTGGGCCCTCTGCTGTGAGTTCACTCTGGCATGGATCCCATAGCCTCGGTGCTCTGTGCCACCTGCTTGGAGTTTCCAACTGCGGGATTCCTCACCTTTTTTATTCTATGGGCCCTGTGTTGTGAGACTCCTCCTGCCTTCCTCACTCCGAGCCCCATGGTGATGTGTGTCCTCTGGTTTGAGGCCACGTGTGCTGGGTCCCTCACTTTTCCATGATGTGGCCCCACTGGTGTGAGGACACTCCTGCCTGGTTCCCATCCCCTTGGTGATGTGGGCCCTCTGCTGAGAGTCTGACCTTGGCTGAACTCCTCAAACTTCAGGGAGGTGGGGCCTCTGCTGTGAGGTCACTCCTGCCTGGCTGGCACACGTTGCCTTGGCCACATGGGTCCACTGGTTGCAGATGGAGCGTGCTGGGAGCCTCTTCCCCTCGGTGATGAGGACCCAGTGACGTCAGGCCCTAACTGCTGGGCTCCCCACATTTTCAGATGTGCGCCTAGTGGTGCGATGACACTCCTGCCAGGTTCCCATCCCCATGGGGATGTGGGCCTTCTATTCTGAGCTCCCAACGGCTGGGTTGCTCACACTTTCATGATGTGCGCCCTCTGCTGTGAGGTCAATCCTGCCTGGCTGGCACACGTCGCCTTGGCGACATGGGCACTCTGGTGGCAGTTGGAGCGTGCTGGGGCCTCCTCCCCTCAGTGATGAGGGCCCTCTGGTGTCAGGCCCTAAGTGCTGGGCTCCACACATTTTCTGATGTGTGCCCAGTGGTGCGAGGACACTCCTCACAGGTTCCCATCCCCATGGGCATGTGGGACTTCTGTTCTGTGGTCCCAACGGCTGGGTTGTTCACAGTTTCATGACGTGGGCCCTTTGCTGTGTATTCACTCTGTTCTGTATCCCATAGCGTCGGTGCTCTGGGCCACCAGCCTGGAGTTTCCAACTCCTGGATTCCTCACCTTTTTTATTTTATGGGCCCTCTGTTGTGAATCTCCTCCTGCATGCCTCACTCCCAGCCCCTTCGTGATGTGTGTCCCCTTGTTTGAGGCCACATGTGTTGTGTTCCTCATCTTTCACTGATGTGGCCCCACTGGTTTGAGGACACTCCTGCCTGGTTTCAATCCCCTTGGTGATGTGTGCCCTCTGGTGAGAGTCTGATCCTGTTTGGGTTCCTCACACTTCTGTGAGGTGGGCCGTCTGCTCTGTGGTCATTCCTGCCTGGCTGGCACACACCTCCTTGGCAACATCGGCCGTCTGGTGGAAATTGCAGCCTGCTGGTAGCCTCCTCCCCTCGGTGATGAGGGCCTTGTGGCATCAGGCCCTAACAGCTGGGTTCCCACATTTTTGGATATATGCTAAGTGGTGCGAGGACACTCCTGCGAGGTTCCCATCCCCATGGGGTTGTGGGCCTTCTGCTCTGAGGTCCCACTATCTGGGTTGCTCACAGTTTCATGATGTGGGCCCTCTGCTGTGAGTTCACTGCAGCCTGGATCCCATAGACTGGGTGCTCTGGGCCACCTGTTGGGAGGTTCAAACTGCTGGATTACTCAGCTTTTTTATTCTATGGGCCTTGTGTTGTGAGGCTTCTCCTGACTGCCTCACTCTGAGCTCCTTTGAATAGTGGGTCCTCTGGTTTAGCCACATGTTCTGGGTTCCTCACCTTTTGATAATGTGGCCACAATGGTGTGAGGGTACTCCTGCGTTGTTCCGATCCCCTTGGTGATGTGGGCTCTCTGGTGAGATTCTTATCCTGGATGGGTTCTTCACCCTTCTGTGAGGTGGGCCCTGTGCTGTGAGGTAACTCCTGTCTAGCTTGCTCCCATTGCCTTTGTGACGTCGGCCCTCTGGTGGCATTTGGAGCCTGCTGGGAGCCTCCTCTCCTCAGTGATGAGGGTCCTCTGGCGTCCGGCTCTAACTGCTGGGCTCCCCATATTTTTTGATGTGTGCCCACTGGTGCGATGACACTCCTGCTTGGTTCCCTTCCCCATGGGGATGTGGGCCTTGTACTCTGAGGTCACAACGGCTGGGTTGCTTACAGTATCACGATGAGGGCCCTCTGCTGTGAGTTCACTGTGGCCTGGATCCGATAGCCTCGGTCCTCTGGGCCGCCTCCTGGGAAGTTCCAACTGCTGGATTCCTCACCTTTTATATACAATGGGTCAGGTGTTGTGAGGTTAATCCTGCCTGCCTCACTCCGAGACCCATGGTGATGTGGGTCCTCTGGTTTGAGGCCACATGTTCTGAGTACCTCAACTTTCGATGATGTGGCCCCATGGGTGTGAGGACACTCCTGCCTGGTTCCCATCCCCTTGGTGATGTGGGCCCTCTGCTGAGAGTCAGATCCTGGCTGGATTCATCACACTTCTGGGAGGAAGGCCCTCTGCTGTGAGGTCACTCCTGCCTGGCCTCACATTGCCTTGGCCACATGGGCCCTCGGTTGCAGTTAGAACATGCTGGGAGCCTCCTCCCCTCGGTGATGAGGGTCCTCTGGCGTCAGGCCCTAAGTACTGGGCTCCCCACATTTTCTGATGTGTGCCCACTGGTGCGATGACACTCCTGCCAGGTTCCCATCCCCATGGGGTTTGGGCCTTCTACTGTGAAGTCCCAAAGGCTGGGTTGCTCACAGTTTCATGTTGTGGGTCTTCTGCTGTGAGTTTACTGAGGCCTGGATCACATAGATTGGGTGCTCTGGGCCGCCTGCTGGGAGGTCCCCACCTGGATTCCTCAACTTTTTTATTCTATGGGCTCTGAGTTGTGAGGCTACTCCTGCCTGCCTCACTCTGAGCCCATTTGAGATGTGGGTTCTCTGGTTTAGGCCAAATGTGCTGGGTTCCTCACCTTTCTATAATGTGGCCACACTGGTGTGAGGACCCTCCTGCCTGGTTCCGATCCCCTTGGTGATGTGGGCCCTCTGGTGAGAGTCTTATCCTGGCTGGTTTCCTCACCCTTCTGTGAGGTAGACCCTCTGCGGTGAGGTCACTCCTGCCTGGCTGGCACACATCACCTTGGTGACGTGGGCCCTCAGTTGGGAGTTGGTGTCTGCTGCGAGTCTCCGTCCCTCGGTAATGAGGTTCCTCTTGCGTCAGACCCTAACTCCTGGGCTCCCAAAATTTGCAGATGTGCGACCTGTGGTGCGAGTACACTCCTGTCAGGTTCCCAACCCCATGGGAATTTGGGCCTTCTGCTCTGAGGTCCCAACGGCTGGGGTGCTCACAGTTTCATGATGAGGGCCCTCTGATGTGCGTTCATTCCGGCCTAGATCCCATAGGCTTGCTGCTCCTGGGCGCCTGCTGGGAGGTTCCAACTGCGGGATTCCTCACCTTTTTTATTTTATGGGCCCTCTGTTTTGAGGCTCCTCCTGCCTGCCTCAATCCCAGCCCCGTTGTGATGTGTGTCCTCTGGTGTGAGGCCACGTGTGCTGGGTCCCTCACCTTTCGATGATGTGGCCCCAATGGTGTGAGGACACTCGTGCCTGTTTCCCAGCCCCTTGGTGATGTGGCCCCTCTGGTGAGAGTCTGATCCTGGCTGGGTTCCTTACCGTTCTGTGAGGTGGGCCCTGTGCTCTGAGGTAACTCCTGCCTGGCTTGCTCCCATTGCCTTGGTGACGTCGGCCCTCTGGTGGCAGTTGGATCCTTTTGGAGACTCCTGTCCTCGGTGATGAGGTCCCTCTGGCGTCAGGCTCTAACTGCTGGGCTCCCCAGGTTTTCTGATGTGAGCCCAGTGATGCCAGGACACTCGTGAAATGTTCCCATCCCCATGGCGATATGGGCCTTCTGCTCTGAGGTTCCAACGACTGGGTTGCTCACAGTTTCCTGATGTTAGCTCTCTGGTGTTAGTTCACTCATTCCTAGATCCCATAGCCTCTGTACTCTGGCCCGCCTGCTGGGAAGTTCCAACTGCTGGGTTCCTCACCTTTTTTATTCTTTGGGCCCTGTGTTGGGAGGCTCCTCCTGCCTGTGTCACTCCCAGCCCCTTGGTGATGTAGGTCCTCTGGTTTGTGGCCACATGTGCCAGTTTCCTCATCTTTTAGTGATGTGGCCCCACTGGTGTGAGGACACTCGTGCCTGGTTCCCGTCCCCTTGGTGATATGGGCCCTCTGGTGAGAGTCTGATCCTGGTTGGGTTCCTCACACTTCTTTGAGGTGGGCCGTCTGCTGTGAGGTCACTCCTGCCTGGCTGGCACACCCCGCCTTGGCGACGTGGGCCCTCTTGTGGTAGTTGGAACATGCTGGGAGCCTCCTCCCCTCAGTGATGAGGGCCCTCTGGCGTCAGGCCCTAACTGCTGGGTACCAACAATTTCTGATATGTGCTAAGTGGTGCGAGGACACTCCTGCCATGCTCCCAACACCTTCGGGATGTGGACCTTCTGCTCTGAGGTCCAAATGGCTGGGTTGCTCGCAGTTTCATGATGTGGACCCTCTGCTGTGAGTTTACTGCGGCCTGAATCGCATAGACTTGGTGCTCTTGGCCGCCTGCTGGGAGGTTCCCATTGCTGGATTCCTCAGCTTTTTTATTCTATGGGCCCTGTGTTGTGAGGCTACTCCTGCCTGCCTCATTCCGAGCCCCTTGGAGATGTGGGTCTTCTGGTTTAGGCCACATGTGCTGGGTTCCTCACCTTTCTATGATGTGGCCACACTGGTGTGAAGACTCTCCTGCCTGGTTCTGATCACCTTGGTGATGTGGGCCCTCTGGTGAGAGTCTTATCCTGGCTGTGTTCCTCACCCTTCTGTGAGGTAGGCCCTCTGCGGTGAGGTCACTCCTACCTGGTTGTCACACGTCACATTGGCGACGTGGGACCTCAGTTGGGTGTTGGTGCCTGATTGGAGTCTCCTCCCCTTGGTAATGAGGGCCCTCTGGCGTCAGGCCCTAACTCCTGGGTTCCCTAAATTCTCTGATGTGTGCCCTGTGGTGCGAGTACACTTCTGACAGGTTCCCAACCCCATGGGAATGTGGGCCTTCTGCTCTGAGATCCCAACGCCTAGGTTGCTCACAGTTTCATGATGACGGCCCTCTGGTGTGAGATCACTCCGGCCTGGATCCCATAGTCTCGCTGTTCCTGGCCGCCTGCTGGGAGGTTCCAACTGCGGGATTCTTCACCTCTTTACTTCTATGGTCCCTCTGTTTTGAGGCTCCTCCTGCCTGCCTCAATCCCAGCTCCCTTGTGATGTGTGTCCTCTGGTTTGAGGCCACGTGTGCTGGATCCCTCACTTTTCGGTGATGTGGCCCCACTAGTGTGAGGACACTCCTGCCTGGTTCCCATTCCCTTGGTGATGTGGGTCCTCTGGTGAGAATCTGATCCTCTTTGGTTCTTCACACTTCTGTGAGGTTGACCCTCTGCTCTGAGGTCACTCCTGCCTTGTTGTCGCACTCCGCATTGGCGACGTCGCCCCTCTGGTAGCAGTCGGAGCTGGCTGGGAGCCACCGCCCCTCGGTGATGAGGGCCCTCTGGCATCAGTCACTAATTGCTGGGCTCCCCACATTTTTTGATGTGTGCCCACTCTTGCGATGACACTCCTGCTTGTTTCCCTTCCCCATGGGGATGTGGGCCTTCTGCTCTGAGGTCACAACGGCTGGGTTGCTTACAGAATCACAATGAGGGCCCTCTGTTGTGAGTTCATGCCGGCCTGGATCTCATAGGCTCAGTGCTCTGGGCCGCCTGCTAGGAAGATCCAACTGCTGGTTTCCACACCTTTTGTATACAATGGGACATGTGTTGTGAGGTTAATCTTGCCTGCCTCACTCCGAAACCCATGGTGATGTGGGTCCTCTGGTTTGAGGCCACATGTGCTGGGTACCTCAACTTTTGATGATGTGGCCCCACGGGTGTGAGGACACTCCTGCCTGGTTCCCATCACCTTGGTGATGTGGGCCCTCTGGGGAGAGTCTGATCCTGGCTGGGTTCCCTACCATTCTGTGAGGTGGGCCCTCTGATGTCAGGTCACTCCTGCCTGGCTAGCTCACATCGCCTTGGCGACGTGGGCCCTCTGTTGGCCACTGGATCATGCTGGGAGCCTCCTACTCCCGTGAATGATGGCCCTGGAAAAAATTCATATGCCCTTTTTGGCCAAGTGCTTCATTGACGAGGTTCTGCCACTTCTCTTATGCTTTCAGAGCTATTCACGTCTACCTCCTGAAATCGGATTCCAGCAATTCTGCCCCACTTTCAAGTCCTCTTCGCAGCCTTAATTCAATATATTTTTGTACGATTTCTGTCATTTATAAGTCTGCAGGTATGTGAATGACAGTGCCCCTGAGCTCCTTTCCTCAACTCGCTTTCTTGTGAGCTGGCCACAAAACCGCAGGATTGCTTCAGGCCCTAATCTTGTTCCAGCACGGCATGCTGAGCCTTTGGTTAATTCCTTTTCCTGTTGGGAAATGAGTGTTAAAATTGCCCATGCATACTGGGCATATACCCTGAGAAAACCAAAATTCAAAAAGAGTCATGTACCAAAATGTTCATTGCAGCTCTATTTACAATAGCCCGGAGATGGAAAGAACCTAAGCGCCCATCATCGGACGAATGGATAAAGAAGATGTGGCACATATACACAATGGAATATTACTCAGCCTTAAAAAGAAATGAAACTGAGTTATTTGTAATGAGATGGATAGACCTAGAGTCTGTCATACAGAGTGAAGTAAGTCAGAAAGAAAAAGACAAATAGCGTATGCTAACACATATATATGGAATTTAAAGGAAAAAAATGTCATGAAGAACCTAGGGATAAGACAGGAATAGAGGCGCAGACATAGTGGAGAACGGAATTGAGGATATGGGGAGGGGGAATGGTGAGTTTTGACAGGGCGAGAGAGAGTCATGGACATATACACACTAACAAATGTAGTAAGGTAGATAGCAAGGGGGAAGCAGCCGCAAGGCACAGGGATATTAGCTCGGGGCGTTGGGACAGCCTGGAGGGGTGGAAGGGGGAGAGAGGGAGGGAGGGAGACACAAGAGGGAAGACACAGGGAGCATATGTATATGTATAGCTGATTCACTTTGTTATAAAGCAAAAACTAACACACCATTGTAAAGCAATTATACCCCAATAAAGATGTTAAAAAAAATATTTGCCCGTGCACACACCTACAGATAGTCTCCCATTGGTTCTCCGTATTCCTGTTCATCTTGCCCAGAAATTGCAAACAGTGCCAAACAGGAGGTTAAAGGCACTGACTCTCCAAATGGGGAGAGTGTAAGAAAAGGGTCTGGAATGGTGAACCTGAGTACCAGGGGACGAAAAGAGACATGCATGTAAAAAGGTTTCCCAGTCACACGGTGGAGCATACTCTGGGTTTCCCATGCAAATTTTAGCAGAAGGAAGAATCCCTTGAACCTGGAGAGTTGGGACCCATGGAATGGGTACCATGCAGTATGACTTCAAAGGGTCTGCATTTGCTCACCGAAACTAACCAATGCTATCAGCCTGAAGTGTCCAGCCTTATGTCTCAACCAGCTGTGGGTGTAGATGTGGTCAATCCCGGTTGCATCACATACCCTGAGTGAATTGTTTAAGAATTGCTCTCTATTTCACTGTCTTTGTGTTTTGTTTTCGTAATTTATTTTGATAATGGGATTTATCGGATTTTCACTGCTGCGTTTCGGCCGCTGTACACACGCTTGATTCTCTTACGGAGACATATAAATCCATGGGTTTTAAGATTCTTCCTAGTCAGGTATATTCCTAGGCGTTGAACATGTGGTGTTGAGTCCATTTCGTTGAGCAAGGAGTAGGTCTTGTCTATTACATATTTGGCTTATGGAAAGTTATCTGTGCTAATTTCAGTCTTGGTTTTATGCAGCACCCCAACGCACCTTTCCCCATAAGCAAGCACTAGTTGGTTTTCTAAATTTGAGACCCTGTTCTGTTTTGTAATTCAGTTCATGTGTAGTCAAGTTTACATTCCGTGTATTAGTGATATCTTATGATGTTTCTTTTTCTGTGTGACGTAGTTCACGTAGAATCACCGTACCTGCATCCACTCACTATGCCGCTACGGGCCTGATGACACAGATTTCATTGCTGAGTGATATTGCATTGCACGTACGTGCCACAACTTCTTTATCCATTTTTTGCTTTCTGGGATATATACCTGGTACTGTAGACGAGCTTCTTGGGAACACAGCCGTCCCAAACTTTGGGGTGGCTCTCTGTTTTTGATTTTAATTTCCCTAAGCTATAGGACCATAAGTGGAAGTGCCATAGGCTGTGTTGCTTTGTTCCTTACGTGTTTCAGGAAACACCAGACACTTCTCCAGGGTGGCTGTTGGCAATTTATATCCTGCCAATCAGCATAACAAGGCTCCCTGTTCTCCATATCCTGTCCTAACTTTCTGGATTGTACACTTTTTTCAGATGGCCCTTTTGCCCGGGGGGCAGTGAGATTTCATTGTAGTGCAGATTTCCTTTACAGGCTTGCTTGGTTGGCCAAAAAGGGCGTATGCGTTTTCCCTGAATATATTCAGGAAAAAATGCATACGCCCTTTTTGGCCAAGTGCACCATTGTCGACGTTGTGCCTCTTTTCCTATACTTTCAGGGAAATTCCAGTCTACCTCCTGCAATCGTTTTCCTGAAATTCTGCCCCGCTTTCAAGTCCCCTTCGCAGGCTTACTTCAATATATTTTTGGAGGATAGCTGTCATTTATAACTCTGCAGGTTTGTGAATTACAGTGCCCCTGAGCTCCTTTCTTCAACTAGCTTTCTTGTGAGCTGGGCACAAAACCGCAGGATTGCTTCACGCCCTAATCTGTTTCCAGCAGGGCACACTGAGCCTTTGTTTAATTCCTCTTCCTTGTGGGCAATGAGCGTTACATTTGCCCGTGCAGACACCTACAGCTAGTCTCTCATTGGTTCTCCCTATTCCTGTTCATCTTGCACAGAAATTGCAAGCTGTGCTAAAGAGGAGGTTAAAGGCACTGACTCTCCAAGCGGGGAGAGTGTTAGTAAAGCATCTGGAATGGTGAACCCGAGGACCAGGATACGAAAACTGAGATGCATTTTAAATCGTTTCCCAATCACACGGTGGACGATACTCTGGGTTTCCCATGCATGTTTTAGCTGGAGGAAGAATCCCTTGAACCTGGAGAGTTGGGACCCATGGAATGGGTACCATGCAGTATGACTTCAAAGGGTCTGCATTTGCTCACCGAAACTCATCAATGCTATCAGCCTGAAGTGTCCAGCCTTATGTCTCAACCAGCTCTGGGTGTAGATGTGTTCAATCCCGGTTGCATCACATGCCCTGAGTGAATTATTTAAGAATTGCTCTCTATCTCACTGTCTTTGTGTTTTGTTTTTGAAAATTATTTTGATAATGGGATTTATCGGATTTTCACTGCTACGTTTATGCTGCTGTACACACGCTTGATTCTCTTATGGAGACATATAAATCCATGCGTTTTAATATTCTTCCTAGTCAGGTATATTCCTAAGGGTTGAATATGTGGTGTTGAGTCCATTTCGTTGAGCAAGGAGTAGGTCTTGTCTATTACATATTTGGCTTATGGAATATTATCTGTGCTAATTTCAGTCTCTGGTTTTATGCAGCACCCCAACGCACCTTTCCCCATAAGCAAGCACTAGTTGATTTTCTAAATTTGAGACCCTGTTCTGTTGTGTAATTCAGTTCATGTGTAGTCAAGTTTACATTCCGTGTATTAGTGATATTTTATGATGTTTCTTTTTCTGTGTGACGTAGTTCACGTAGATTCACCGTACCTGCATCCACTCACTATGCCGCTACGGGCCTGATGACACAGATTTCATTGCTGAGTGATATTGCATTGCACGTACGTGCCACAACTTCTTTATCCATTTTTTGCTTTCTGGGATATTTACCTGGTATTGTAGACGAGCTTCTTGGGAACACAGCCGTCCGAAACTTTGGGGTGACTCTCTGTTTTTGATTTTAATTTCCCTAAGCAATAGGACCGTAAGTGCAATTGCCATAGGCTGTGTTGCTTTATTTCTTACGTGTTTCAGGAAACACCATACACTTCTCCAGGGTGGCTGTTCACAATTTACATCCTGCCAATCAGCAAAAAAAGGCTCCCTGTTCTCCATATCCTGTCATACCTTTCTGGATTTTACACTTTTTTCAGATGGCCCTATTGCCCGGGGGGGCAGTGAGATTTCATTGTAGTGCAGATTTCCTTTACAGGCTTGCTTGGTTGGCCAAAAAGGGCGTATGCGTTTTTTCCTGAATATATTCAGGAATAAACGCATACGCCCTTTTTGGCCAAGTGCATCATTGTCGACGTTCTGCCTCTTTTCCTATGCTTTCAGGGCAATTCCAGTCTACCCCCTGCAATCGTTTTCCTGAAATTCTGACCCGCTTTCAAGTCCCCTTCGCAGGCTTACTTCAATATATTTTTGGAGGATAGCTGTCATTTATATGTCTGTAGGTTTGTGAATTACAGTGCCCCTGAGCTCCTTTCTTCAACTCGGTTTCTTGTGAGCTGGGCACAAAACCGAAGTATTGCTTCAGGCCCTAATCTCTTTCTGGCAGGGCATGCTGAGCCTTTGGTGAATTCCTCTTCCTGGTGGGAAATGAGCATTACATTTGCCCGTGCAGACACCTATAGCTAGTCTCTCATTGGTTCTCCCTATTCCTGTTCATCTTGCACAGAAATTGCAAGCTGTGCCAAACAGGGGGTTAAAGGCACTGACTCTCCAAGCAGAGAGAGTGTTAGTAAAGCATCTGGAATGGTGAACCCGAGGACCAGGATACGAAAACTGAGATGCATTTTAAATCGTTTCCCAATCACAAGGTGGACCATACTGTGTGTTTCCCATGCATGTTTTAGCTGGAGGAAGAATCCCTTTAACCTGGAGAGTTGGGACCCATGGAATAGGTACCATGCAGTATGACTTCAAAGGGTCTGAATTTGCTCACCGAAACTCACCAATGCTATCAGCCTGAAGTGTCCAGCCTTATGTCTCAACCAGCTCTGGTTGTAGATGTGTTAAATCCCGGTTGCATCACATGCCCTGAGTGAATTATTTAAGAATTGCTCTCTATTTCACTGTCGTTGTGTTTTGTTTTCGAAATTTATTTTGATAATGGGATTTATCGGATTTTCACTGCTGCGTTTCGGCCGCTGTACACACGCTTGATTCTCTTATGGAGACTTATATATCCATGGGTTTTAAGATTCTTCCTAGTCAGGTATATTCCTAGGTGTTGAATATGTGGTGTTGGGTCCATTTCGTTGAGCAAGGAGTAGGTCTTGTCTATTACATATTTGGCTTATGGAAAGTTATCTGTGCTAATTTCAGTCTCTGGTTTTATGCAGCACCCCAACGCACCTTTCCCCATAAGCAAGCACTAGTTGGTTTTCTAAATTTGAGACCCTGTTCTGTTTTGTAATTCAGTTCATGTGTAGTCAAGTTTACATTCCGTGTATTAGTGATATGATGTTTCTTTTTCTGTGTGACGTAGTTCACGTAGAATCACCGTATCTGCATCCACTCACTATGCCGCTACGGGCCTGATGACACAGATTTCATTGCTGAGTGATATTGCATTGTACGTACGTGCCACAACTTCTTTATCCATTTTTTGCTTTCTGGGATATTTACCTGATACTGTAGACGAGCTTCTTGTGAACACAGCCGTCCCAAATATTGGGGTGGCTGTCTGTTTTTGATTTTAATTTCCGTAAGCAATAGGACCATAAGTGGAAGTGCCATAGGCTGTGTTGCTTTGTTTCTTACGTGTTTCAGGAAACACCATACACTTCTCCAGGGTGGCTGCTGGCAATTTACATCCTGCCAATCAGCATAACAAGGCTCCCTGTTCTCCATATCCTGTCATACCTTTCTGGATTTTACACTTTTTTCAGATGGCCCTTTTGCCCGGGTGGCAGTGAGACTTCATTGTAGTGCAGATTTCCTTTACAGGCTTGCTTGGTTGGCCAAAAAGGGCGTATGCCTTTTTTCCTGAATATATTCAGGAAAAAACGCATACGCCCATTTTGGCCAAGTGCATCATTGTCGACATTGTGCCTCTTTTCCTATGCTTTCAGGGCAATTCCAGTCTACCCCCTGCAATCGTTTTCCCGAAATTCTGCCCCGCTTTCAAGTCCCCTTCGCAGGCTTACTTCAATATATTTTTGGAGGATAGCTGTCATTTATAACTCTGCAGGTTTGTGAATTACAGTGCCCCTGAGCTCCTTTCTTCAACTCGCTTTCTTGTGAGCTGGGCACAAAACCGCACGATTGCTTCAGGCCCTAATCTGTTTCTGGCACGGCATGCTGAGCCTTTGTTTAATTCCTCTTCCTGGTGGGAAATGAGCGTTACATTTGCCCGTGCAGACACCTACAGCTAGTCTCTCATTGGTTCTCCCTATTCCTGTTCATCTTGCACAGAATTTGCATGCTGTGCCAAAGAGGAGGTTAAAGGCACTGACTCTCCAAGTGGGGAGAGTGTTAGAAAAGCATCTGGAATGGTGAACCCGAGGACTAGGATACGAAAACTGAGATGCATTTTAAATCGTTTACCAATCACACGGTGGACGATACTCTGGGTTTCCCATGCATGTTTTAGCTGGAGGAAGAATCCCTTGAACCTGGAGAGTTGGGACCCATGGAATGGGTACCATGCAGTATGACTTCAAAGGGTCTGCATTTGCTCACCGAAACTCACCAATGCTATCAGCCTGAAGTGTCCAGCCTTATGTCTCAACCAGCTCTGGGTGTAGATGTGGTCAATCCCGGTTTCATCACATGCCCTGAGTGAATTATTTAAGAATTGCTCTCTATTTCACTGTCTTTGTGTTTTGTTTTCGAAATTTATTTTGATAATGGGATTTATCGGATTTTCTCTGCTGCGTTTCGGTCGCAGTACACACGCTTGCTTCTCTTACGGAGACATACATATCCATGGGTTTTAAGATTTTCCTAGTCAGGTATATTCCTAGGCGTTGAATATGTGGTGTTGGGTCCATTTCGTTGAGCAAGGAGTAGGTCTTGTCTATTACATATTTGGCTTATGGAAAGTTATCTGTGCTAATTTCAGTCTCTGGTTTTATGCAGCACCCCAAGGCACCTTTCCCCATAAGCAAGCACTAGTTGGTTTTCTAAATTTGAGACCCTGTTCTGTTTTGTAATTCAGTTCATGTGTAGTCAAGTTTACATTCCGTGTATTAGAGATATCATATGATGTTTCTTTTTCTGTGTGACGTAGTTCACGTAGAATCACCGTACCTGCATCCACTCACTATGCCGCTACGGGACTGATGACACAGATTTCATTGCTGAGTGATATTGCATTGCACGTACGTGCCACAACTTCTTTATCCATTTTTTGCTTTCTGGGATATTTACCTGATACTGTAGACGAGCTTCTTGTGAACACAGCCGTCCCGAATATTGGGGTGGCTGTCTGTTTTTGATTTTAATTTCCGTAAGCTATAGGACCATAAGTGGAAGTGCCATAGGCTGTGTTGCTTTGTTTCTTACGTGTTTCAGGAAACACCATACACTTCTCCAGGGTGGTTGCTGGCAATTTACATCCTGCCAATCAGCATAACAAGGCTCCCTGTTCTCTATATCCTGTCCTACCTTTCTGGATTTTGCACTTTTTTCAGGTGGCCCTTTTGCCCGGGGGGCAGTGAGACTTCATTGTAGTGCAGATTTCCTTTACAGGCTTGCTTGGTTGGCCAAAAAGGGCGTATGCGTTTTTTCCTGAATATATTCAGGAAAAAACGCATACGCCCTTTTTGGCCTAGTGCATCATTGTCGACATTGTGCCTCTTTTCCTATGCTTTCAGGGCAATTCCAGTCTACGCCCTGCAGTTGTTTTCCTGAAATTCTGCCCTGCTTTCAAGTCCCCTTCGCAGGCTTACTTCAATATACTTTTGGAAGATAGCTGTCATTTATAACTCTGCAGGTTTGTGAATTACAGTGCCCCTGAGCTCCTTTCTTCAACTCGCTTTCTTGTGAGCTGGGCACAAAACCGCAGGATTGTTTCAGGCACTAATCTGTTTCCAGCAGGGCACGCTGAGCCTTTGGTTAATTCCTCTTCCTGGTGGGCAATGAGCGTTACATTTGCCCGTGCAGACACCTAAAGCTAGTCTCTCATTGGTTCTCCCTATTCCTGTTCATCTTGCACAGAAATTGCAAGCTGTGCCAAAGAGTAGGTTAAAGGCACTGACTCTCCAAGCGGGGAGAGTGTTAGTAAAGCGTCTGGAGTGGTGAACCCGAGGACCAGGATACGAAAACTGAGATGCATTTTAAATCGTTTCCCAATCACACGGTGGACGATACTCTGGGTTTCCCATGCATGTTTTAGCTGGAGGAAGAATCCCTTGAACCTATAGTGTTGGGACCCAAGGAATGGGTACCATGCAGTGTGACTTCAAAGGGTCTGCATTTACTCACCGAACCTCACCAATGCTATCAGCCTGAAGTGTCCAGCCTTATGTCTCAACCAGCTCTGGTTGTAGATGTGTTAAATCCCGGTTGCATCACATGCCCTGAGTGAATTATTTAAGAATTGCTCTCTATTTCACTGTCTTTGTGTTTTGTTTTTGAAATTTATTTTGATAATGGGATTTATCGGATTTTCACTGCTGGGTGTCGGCCGCTGTACACACGCTTGATTCTCTTACGGAGACATATATATCCATGGGTTTTAAGATTCTTCCTAGTCCGGTATATTCGTAGGCGTTGAACATATGGTGTTGGGTCCATTTCTTTGAGCAAGGAGTAGGTCTTGTCTATTACATATTTGGCTTATGGAAAGTTATCTGTGCTAATTTCAGTCTCTGGTTTTATGCAGCCCCCCAACGCACCTTTCTCCATAAGCAAGCACTAGTTGGTTTTCTAAAATTCAGACCCTGTTCTGTTTTGTAATTCAGTTCATGTGTAGTCAACTTTACATTCCGTGTATTAGAGATATCTTATGATGTTTCTTTCTCTGTGTGACGTAGTTCACGTAGAATCACCGTACCTGCATCCACACACTATGCCGCTACGGGCCTGAGGACACAGATTTCATTGCTGAGTGATATTGCATTGTACGTACGTGCCACAACTTCTTTATCTATTTTTTGCTTTCTGGTATATTTACCTGATACTGTAGACGAGCTTCTTGTGAACACAGCCGTCCCAAATATTGGGGTGGCTGTCTGTTTTTGATTTTAATTTCCGTAAGCTATAGGACCATAAGTGGAAGTGCCATAGGCTGTGTTGCTTTGTTTCTTACGTGTTTCACGAAACACCATACACTTCTCCAGGGTGACTGCTGGCAATTTACATCCTGCCAATCAGCATGACAAGGCTCCCTGTTCTCCATATCCTGTCCTAACTTTCTGGATTTTACACTTTTTTCAGATGCCCCTTTTGCCCGGGAGGCAGTGAGACTTCATTGTAGTGCAGATTTCCTTTACATGCTTGCTTGGTTGGCCAAAAAGGGCGTATGCGTTTTTTCCTGAATATATTCAGGAAAATACGCATACGCCCTTTTAGGCCAAGTGCATCATTGTCGACGTTGTGCCTCTTTTCCTATGCTTTCAGGGCAATTCCAGTCTACCCCCTGCAATCGTTTTCCTGAAATTCTGCCCCGCTTTCAAGTCCCCTTCGCAGGCTTACTTCAATATATTTTTGGAGGATAGCTGTCAATTATAACTCTGCAGGTTTGTGAATTACAGTGCCCCTGAGCTCCTTTCTTCAACTCGCTTTCTTGTGAGCTGGGCACAAAACCGCAGGATTGCTTCAGGCCCTAATCTGTTTCCAGCAGGGCACCCTGAGCCTTTGTTTATTTCCTCTTCCTGGTGGGCAATGAGCGTTATATTTGCCCGTGCAGACACCTACAGCTAGTCTCTCATTGGTTCTTCCTATTCCTGTTCATCTTGCACAGAAATTGCAAGCTGTGCTAAAGAGGAGGTTAAAGGCACTGACTCTCCAAGCGGGGAGAGTGTTAGTAAAGCATCTGGAATGGTGAACCCGAGGACCAGGATACGAAAATTGAGATGCATTTTAAATCGTTTCCCAATCACACGGTGGACGATACTCTGGGTTTCCCATGCATGTTTTAGCGGGAGGAAGAATCCCTTGAACCTGGAGAGTTGGGACCCATGGAATGGGTACCATGCAGTATGACTTCAAAGGGTCTGCATTTGCTCACCGAAACTCACCAATGCTATCAGACTGAAGTGTCCAGCCTTATGTCTCAACCAGCTCTGGGTGTAGATGTGTTAAATCCCGGTTGCATCACATGCCCTGAGTGAATTATTTAAGAATTGCTCTCTATTTCACTGTCTTTGTGTTTTGTTTCCGAAATATATTTTCATAATGGGATTTATCGGATTTTCACTGCTGCGTTTCGGCTGCTGTACACACGCTTGACTCTCTTACGGAGATATATATATCCATGGGTTTTAAGATTCTTCCAAGTCAGGTATATTCCTAGGCGTTGAATATGTGGTGTTGGGTCCATTTCGTTGAGCAAGGAGTAGGTCTTGGCTATTACATATTTGGCTTATGGAAAGTTATCTGTGCTAATTTCAGTCTCTGGTTTTATGCAGCACCCCAAGGCACCTTTCCCCATAAGCAAGCACTAGTTGGTTTTCTAAATTTGAGAACCTGTTCTGTTTTGTAATTCAGTTCATGTGTAGTCAAGTTTACATTCCGTGTATTAGTGATATCTTATGATGTTTCTTTTTCTGTGTGACGTAGTTCACGTAGAATCACCGTACCTGCATCCACTCACTATGCCGCTACGGGCCTGATGACACAGATTTCATTGCTGAGTGATATTGCATTGTACGAACGTGCCACAACTTCTTTATCCATTTTTTGCTTTCTGGGATATTTACCTGATACTGTAGACGAGCTTCTTTTGAACACAGCCGTCCCAAATATTTGGGTGGCTCTCTGTTTTAGATTTTAATTTCCGTAAGCTATAGGACCATAAGTGGAAGTGCCATAGGCTGTGTTGCTTTGTTTCTTACGTGTTTCAGGAAACACCATACACTTCTCCAGGGTGGCTGCTGGCAATTTACATCCTGCCAATCAGCATAACAAGGCTCCCTGTTCTCCATATCCTGTCCTACCTTTCTGGATTTTACACTTTTTTCAGATGGCCCTTTTGCCCAGGGGGCAGTGAGATTTCATTGTAGTGCAGATTTCCTTTACAGGCTTGCTTGGTTGGCCAAAAAGGGCGTATGCGTTTTTTCCTGAATATATTCAGGAAAAAACGCATACGCCCTTTTTTGCCAAGTTCATCATTATCGACGTTGTGCCTCTTTTCCTATGCTTTCAGGGCAATTCCAGTCTACCCCTGCAATCGTTTTCCTGATATTCTGCCCCGCTTTCAAGTCCCCTTCGCAGGCTTACTTCAATATATTTTTGGAGGATAGCTGTCATTTATAACTCTGCAGGTTTGTGAATTACAGTGCCCCTGAGCTCCTTTCTTCAACTCGCTTTCTTGTGAGCTGGGCACAAAACCGCAGGATTGCTTCAGGCACTAAACTGTTTTTGGCAGGGCACGCTGAGCCATTGTTTAATTCCTCTTCCTGGTCGGCAATGTGCGTTACATTTGCCCGTGCAGACACCTACAGCTAGTCTCTCATTGGTTCTCCCTATTCCTGTTCATCTTCCACAGAAATAGCAAGCTGTGTCAAAAACAGGAGGTTAAAGGCACTGACTCTCCAAGCGGGGAGAGTGTTAGTAAAGCATCTGGAATGGTGAACCCGAGGACCAGGATACGAAAACTGAGATGCATTTTAAATCGTTTCCCAATCACACGGTGGATGATACTCTGAGTTTCCCATGCATGTTTTAGCTGGAGGAAGAATGCCTTGAACCTGGAGAGTTGTGACCCATGGAATGGGTACCATGCAGTATGACTTCAAAGGGTCTGCATTTGCTCACCAAAACTCACCAATGCTATCAGCCTGAAGTGTCCAGCCTTATTTCTCAACCAGCTCTGGGTGTAGATGTGGTAAATCCCGGTTGCATCACATGCCCTGAGTGAATTATTTAAGAATTGCTCTCTATTTCACTGTCTTTGTGTTTTGTTTTTGAAATTTATTTTGATAATGGGATTTATCGGATTTTCACTGCTGAGTTTATGCCGCTGTACACACGCTTGATTCTCTTATGGAGACATATAAATCCATGGGTTTTAAGATTCTTCCTAGTCAGTTATATTCTCAGGCGTTGAATATGTGGTGTTGAGTCCATTTCGTTGAGCAAGGAGTAGGTCTTGTCTATTACATATTTGGCTTATGGAATGTTTTCTGTGCTAATTTCAGTCTCTGGTTTATGCAGCACCCCAAGGCACCTTTCCCCATAAGGAAGCACTAGTTGGTTTTCTAAATTTGAGACCCTGTTCTGTTTTGTAATTCAGTTCATGTGTAGTCAAGTTTACATTCCGTGTATTAGTGATATCTTATGATGTTTCTATTTCTGTGTGATGTAGTTCACGTAGAGTCACCGTACCTGCATCCACTCACTATGCCGCTACGGGCCTGATGACACAGATTTCATTGCTGTGTGATATTGCATTGCACGTACGTGCCACAACTTCTTTATCCATTTTTTGCTTTCTGGGATATTTACCTGGAACTGTAGACGAGCTTCTTGGGAACACAGCCGTCCCAAATATTGGGGTGGCTCTCTGTTTTTGATTTTAATTTCCCTAAGCAATAGGAGCATAAGTGCAATTGCCATAGGCTGTGTTGCTTGACTTCTTACGTGTTTCAGGAAACACCATACACTTCTCCAGGGTGGCTGTTCACAATTTACATCCTGCCAATCAGCATAACAAGGCTCCCTGTTCTCCATATCCTGTCCTACCTTTCTGGATTTTACACTTTTTTCAGATGGCCCTTTTGCCCGGGGGGGCTGTGAGATTTCATTGTAGTGCAGATTTCCTTTACAAGCTTGCTTGTTTGGCCAAAATGGGCGTATGCGTTTTTTCCTGAATATATTCAGGAAAAAACGCGTACGCCCTTTTTGGCCAAGTGCATCATTGTCGACGTTGTGCCTATTTTCCTATGCTTTCAGGGCAATTCCAGTCTACCCCCTGCAATCGTTTTCCTGAAATTCTGCCCCGCTTTCAAGTCCCCTTCGCAGGCTTACTTCAATATATTTTTGGAGGATAGCTGTCATTTATAACTCTGCAGGTTTGTGAAATACAGTGCCCCTGAGCTCCTTTCTTCAACTCGCTTTCTTGTGAGCTGGGCACAAAACCGCAGGATTGCTTCAGGCACTAATCTGTTTCCAGCAGAGCACACTGAGCCTTTGTTTAATTCCTCTTCCTGGTGGGCAATGAGCGTTACATTTGCCCGTGCAGACACCTACAGCTAGTCTCTCATTGGTTCTCCCTATTCCTGTTCATCCTGCACAGAAATTGCAAGCTGTGCCAAAGAGGAGGTTAAAGGCACTGACTCTCCAAGCGGGGAGAGTGTTAGTAAAGCATCTGGAATGGTGAACCCGAGGACCAGGATACGAAAACTGAGATGCATTGTTAATCGTTTCCCAATCACACGGTGGACGATACTCTGGGTTTCCCATGCATGTTTTAGCTGGAGGAATAATCCCTTGAACCTAGAGAGTTGGGACCCATGGAATGGGTACCATGCAGTATGACTTCAAAGGGTCTGCATTTGCTCACCGAAACTCACCAAAGCTATCAGCCTGAAGTGTCCAGCCTTATGTCTCAACCAGCTCTGGGTGTAGATGTGGTCAATCCCGGTTGCATCACATGCCCTGAGTGAATTATTTAAGAATTGCTCTCTATTTCACTGTCTTTGTGTCTTGTTTTTGAAATTTATTTTGATAATGGGATTTATCGGATTTTCACTGCTGCGTTTCGGCCGCTGTACACACGCTTGATTCTCTTACGGAGACATATATATCCATGGGTTTTAAGATTCTTCCTAGTCAGGTATATTCCTAGGCGTTGAATATGTGTTGTTGGGTCCATTTCGTTGAGCAAGGAGTAGGTCTTGTCTATTACATATTTGGCTTATGGAAAGTTATCTGTGCTAATTTCAGTCTCTGGTTTTATGCAGCACCCCAAGGCACCTTTCCCCATAAGCAAGCACTAGTTGGTTTTCCAAATTTGAGACCCTGTTCTGTTTTGTAATTCAGTTCATGTGTAGTCAAGTTTACATTCCGTGTATTAGTGATATATTATGATGTTTCTTTTTCTGTGTGACGTAGTTCACGTAGAATCACCGTACCTGCATCCACTCACTATGCCGCTACGGGCCTGATGACACAGATTTCATTGCTGAGTCATATTGCATTGTACGTATGTGCCACAACTTCTTTATCCATTTTTTGTTTTCTGGGATATTTACCTGATACTGTAGACGAGCTTCTTGTGAACACAGCCGTCCCAAATATTGGGGTGGCTCTCTGTTTTTGATTTTAATTTCCGTAAGCTATAGGACCATAAGTGGAAGTGCCATAGGCTGTGATGCTTTGTTTCTTACGTGTTTCAGGAAACATCATACACTTCTCCAGGGTGGCTGATGGCAATTTACATCCTGCCAATCAGCATAACAAGGCTCCCTGTTCTCCATATCCTGTCCTACCTTTCTGGATTTTACACTTTTTTCAGATGGCCCTTTTGCCCGGGGGGCAGTGAGACTTCTTTGTAGTGCAGATTTCCTTTACAGGCTTGCTTGGTTGGCCAAAAAGGGCGTATGCGTTTTTTCCTGAATATATTCAGGAAAAAACGCATACGCCCTTTTTGGCCAAGTGCATCATTGTCGACGTTGTGCCTCTTTTCCTATGCTCTCAGGGCAATTCCAGTCTACCCCCTGCAATCGTTTTCCTGAAACTCTGCCCCGCTTTCAAGTCCCCGTCGCAGGCTTACTTCAATATATTTTTGGAGGATAGCTGTCATTTATAACTCTGCAGGTTTGTGAATTACAGTGCCCCTGAGCTCCTTTCTTCAACTCGCTTTCTTGTGAGCTGGGCACAAAAACGCAGGATTGCTTCAGGCGCTAATCTGTTTCCAGCAGGGCACGCTGAGCCTTTGTTTAATTCCTCTTCCTGGTGGGCAATGAGCGTTACATTTGCCCGTGCAGACACCTACAGCTAGTCTCTCATTGGTTCTCCCTATTCCTGTTCATCTTGCACAGAAATTGCAAGCTGTGCCACACAGGAGGTTAAAGGCACTGACTCTCCAAGCGTGGAGATTGTTAGTAAAGCATCTTGAATGGAGAACCCGGGGACCAGGATACGAAAACTGAGTTGCATTTTAAATCGTTTCCCAATCACATGGTGGACGATACTCTGGGTTTCCCATGCATGTTTTAGCTGGAGGAATAATCCCTTGAACCTGGAGAGTTGGGACCCATGGAATGGGTACCATGCAGTATGACTTCAAAGGGTCTGCATTTGCTCACCGAAACTCACCAATGCTATCAGCCTGAAGTGTCCAGCCTTATGTCTCAACCAGCTCTGGGTGTAGATGTGGTCAATCCCGGTTGCATCACATGCCCTGAGTGAATTATTTAAGAATTGCTCTCTATTTCACTGTCTTTGTGTTCTGTTTTCGAAATTTATTTTGATAATGGGATTTATCGGATTTTCACTGCTGCGTTTCGGCCGCTGTACACATGCTTGATTCTCTTACGGAGACATATAAATCCATGGGTTTTAAGATTCTTCCTAGTCAGGTATATTCCTAGGCGTTGAATATGAGGTGTTGGGTCCATTTCGTTGAGCAAGGAGTAGGTGTTGTCTATTACATATTTGGCTTATGGAAAGTTATCTGTGCTAATTTCAGTCTCTGGTTTTATGCAGCACCCCAACGCACCTTTCCCCATAAGCAAGCACTAGTTGGTTTTCTAAATTAGAGACCCTGTTCTGTTTTGTAATTCAGTTCATGTGTAGTCAAGTTTACATTCCGTGTATTAGTGATATCTTATGATGTTTCTTTTTTTGTGTGACGTAGTTCACGTAGAATCACCGTACCTGCATCCACTCACTATGCCGCTACGGGCCTGATGACACAGATTTCATTGCTGAGTGATATTGCATTGTACGTACGTGCCAGAACTTCTTTATCCATTTTTTGCTTTCTGGGACATTTACCTGATACTGTAGACGAGCTTCTTGTGAACACAGCAGTCCCAAATATTGGGGTGGCTGTCTGTTTTTGATTTTAATTTCCGTAAGCTATAGGATCATAAGTGGAAGTGCCATAGGCTGTGTTGCTTTGTTTCTTACGTGTTTCAGGAAACACCATACACTTCTCCAGGGTGGCTGCTGGCAATTTACATCCTGCCAATCAGCATAACAAGGCTCCCTGTTCTCCATATCCTGTCCTACCTTTCTGGATTTTACACTTTTTCAGATGGCCCTTTTGCCCGGGGGGCAGTGCGACTTCATTGTAGTGCAGATTTCTTTACAGGCTTGCTTGGTTGGCCAAAAAGGGCGTATGCGTTTTTTCCTGAATATATTCAGGAAAAAACGCATACGCCCTTTTTGGCCATGTGCATCATTGTCGACGTTGTGCCTCTTTTCCTATGCTTTCAGGGCAATTCCAGTCTACGCCCTGCAATCGTTTTCCTGAAATTCTGCCCCGCTTTCAAGTCCCCTTCGCAGGCTTTCTTCAATATATTTTTGAAGGATAGCTGTCAATTATAACTCTGCAGGTTTGTGAATTACAGTGCCCCTGAGCTCCTTTCTTCAACTCGCTTTCTTGTGAGCTGGGCACAAAACCGCAAGATTGCTTCAGGCCCTAATCTGTTTCCAGCAGTGCACACTGAGCCTTTGTTTTATTCCTCTTCCTGGTGGGCAATGAGTGTTACATTTGCCCGTGCAGACACCTACAACTAGTGTCTCATTGGTTCTCCCCATTCCTGTTCATCTTGCACAGAAATTGCAAACTGTGCCAAACAGGAGGTTAAAGGCACTGACTCTCCAAGCGGGGAGAGTGTTAGTAAAGCGTCTGGAATGGTGAACCCGAGGACAAGGATACGAAAACTGAGATCCATTTTAAAACGTTTCCCAATCTCACGGTGTACTATACTCTGTGTTTCCCATGCATGTTTTAGCTGAAGGAAGAATCCCTTGAACCTGGAGAGTTGGGACCCATGGAATGGGTACCATGCAGTATGACTTCAAAGGGTCTGCATTTGTTCACCGAAACTCACCAATGCTATCAGCCTGAAGTGTCCAGCCTTATGTCTCAACCAGCTCTGGGTGTAGATGTGGTCAATCCCGGTTGCATCACATTCCCTGAGTGAAATATTTAAAAATTGCTCTCTATTTCACTGTCTTTGTGTTTTGTTTTCGAAATTTGTTTTGATAATGGAATTTATCGGATTTTCACTGCTGCGTTTCGGCCGCTGTACACACGCTTGATTCTCTTATGGAGACATATATATCCATGGGTTTTAAGATTCTTCCTAGTCAGGTATATTCCTAGGCGTTGAATATGTGGTGTTGGTTCCATTTCGCTGAGCAAGGAGTAGGTCTTCTCTATTATATATTTGGCTTATGGAAAGTTATCTGTGCTAATTTCAGTCTCTGGTTTTATGCAGCACCCCAAGGCACCTTTCCGCATAAGCAAGCACTAGTTGGTTTTCTAAATTTGAGACCCTGTTCTGTTTTGTAATTCAGTTCATGTGTAGTCAAGTTTAAATTCCGTGTATAAGTGATATCTTATGATGTTTCTTTTTCTGTGTGACGTAGTTCACGTAGAATCACCGTACCTGCATCCACTCACTATGCCGCTACAGGCCTGATGACACAGATTTCATTGCTGAGTGATATTGCATTGCACGTACGTGCCACAACTTCTTTACCCATTTTTTGCTTTCTGGGATATTTACCTGGTACTGTAGACGAACTTTTGGGAACACAGCCGTTCCAAATTTTGGGGTGGCTCTCTGATTTTGATTTTAATTTCCCTAAGCAATAGGACCATATGTGCAATTGCCATAGGCTGTGTTGCTTTATTTCTTATGTGTTTCAGGAAACACCATACACTTCTCCAGGGTGGCTGTTCACAATTTACATCCTGCCAATCAGCATAACAAGGCTCCCTCTTCTCCATATCCTGTCCTACCTTTCTAGATTTTACACTTTTTTCAGATGGCCGTTTTGCCAGGTGGGCAGTGAGACTTCATTGTAGTGCAGATTTCCTTTACAGGCATGCTTGGTTGGCCAAAAAGGGCGTATGCGTTTTTTCCTGAATATATTCAGGAAAAAACGCATACGCCCTTTTTGGCCAATTGCATCATTGTCAACGTTCTGCCTCTTTTCCTATGCTTTCAGGGCAATTCCAGTCTACCCCCTGCAATCGTTTTCCTGAAATTCTGCCCCGCTTTCAAGTCCAATTCGCAGGCTTACTTCAATATATTTTTGGAGGATAGCTGTCATTTATAACTCTGCAGGTTTGTCAATTACAGTGACCCTGAGCTCCTTTCTTCAACTCGCTTTCTTGTGAGCTGGGCACAAAACCGCAGGATTGCTTCAGGCCCTAATCTGTTTCCGGCAGGGCATGCTGAGCCTTTGGTTAATTCCTCTTCCTGGTGGGAAATGAGCGTTACATTTGCCCGTGCAGACACCTACAGCTAGTCTCTCATTGGTTCTCCCTATTCCTGTTCACCTTGCACAGAAATTGCAAGCTGTGCCAAAGAGGAGGTTAAAGGCACTGACTCTCCAAGCGGGGAGAGTGTTAGTAAAGCATCTGGAATGGTGAACCCGAGGATCATGATACGAAAACTGAGATGCATTTTAAATCGTTTCCCAATCACACGGTGGACCATACTGTGGGTTTCCCATGCATGTTTAAGCTGGAGGAAGAATCCCTTGAACCTGAACAGTTGGGACCCATGAAATAGGTACCATGCAGTATGACTTCAAAGGGTCTGCATTTGCTCACCGAACCTCACCAATTCTATCAGCCTGAAGTGTCCAGCCTTATGTCTCAACCAGGTCTGGGTGTAGATGTGGTCAATCCCGGTTGCATCACATGCCCTGAGTGAATTATTTAAGAATTGCTCTCTATTTCACTGTCTTTGTGTTTTTTTTTCTAAATTTATTTTGATAATGGGATTTATCGTATTTTCACTGCTGCGTTTCGGCCGCTGTACACACGCTTGATTCTCTTACGGAGACATATATATCCATGGGTTTTAAAATTCTTCCTTGTCAGGTATATTCCTAGGCGTTGAATATGTGGTGTTGGGTCCATTTCGTTGAGCAAGGAGTAGGTCTTGTCTATTACATATTTGGCTTATGGAAAGTTATCTGTGCTAATTTCAGTCTCTGGTTTTATGCAGCACCCCAAGGCACCTTTCCCCATAAGCAAGCACTAGTTGGTTTTCTAAATTTGAGACCCTGTTCTGTTTTGTAATTCAGTTCATGTGTAGTCAAGTTTACATTCCCTGTATTAGTGATATCTTATGATGTTTCTTTTTCTGTGTGACGTAGTTCACGTAGAATCACCGTACCTGCATCCACTCACTATGCCGCTACAGGCCCGATGACACAGATTTCATTGCTGAGTGATATTGCTTTGTTCGTACGTGCCACAACTTCATTATCCATTTTTTGCATTCTGAGATATTTACCTGATACTGTAGACGAGCTTCTTGTGAACACAGCCGTCCCAAATATTGGGGTGGCTGTCTGTTTTTGATTTTAATTTCCGTAAGCTTTAGGACCATAAGTGGAAGTGCCATTGGCTGTGTTGCTTTGTTTCTTACGTGTTTCAGGTAACACCATACACTTCTCCAGGGTGGCTGCTGGCAATTTACATCCTGCGAATCAGCATAACAAGGCTCCCTGTTCTACATATCCTGTCCTACCTTTCTGGATTTTACACTTTTTTCAGATGGCCCTTTTGCCCGGGGGGCAGTGAGACTTCATTGTAGTGCAGATTTCCTTTACAGGCTTGCTTGGTTGGCCAAAAAGGGCGTATGCGTTTTTTCCTGAATATATTCAGGAAAAAACGCATACGCCCTTTTTGGCCAAGTGCATCATTGTCGACGTTCTGCCTCTTTTCCTATGCTTTCAGGGCAATTCCAGTCTACCCCCTGCAATCGTTTTCCTGAAACTCTGCCCCGCTTTCAAGTCCCCTTCGCAGGCTTACTTCAATATATTTTTGGAGGATAGCTGTCATTTATAACTCTGCAGGTTTGTGAATTACAGTGCCCCTGAGCTCCTTTCTTCAACTCGCTTTCTTGTGAGCTGGGCACAAAACCGCAGGATTGCTTCAGGCCCTAATCTGTTTCCGGCAGGGCATGCTGAGCCTTTGGTTAATTCCTCTTCCTGCTGGGAAATGAGCGTTACATTTGCCCGTGCAGACACCTACAGCTAGTCTCTCATTGGTTCTCCCTATTCCTGTTCATCTTGCACAGAAATTGCAAGCTGTGCCAAAGAGGAGGTTAAAGGCACTGACTCTCCAAGCGGGGAGAGTGTTAGTAAAGCATCTGGAATGGTGAACTCGAGGACCAGGATACGAAAACTGAGATGCATTTTAAATCGTTTCCCAATCACACGGTGGACCATACTGTGGGTTTCCCATGCATGTTTTAGCTAGAGGAATAATCCCTTGAACCTGAAGAGTTGGGACCCATGGAATAGGTACCATGCAGTATGACTTCAAAGGGTCTGCATTTGCTCACCGAAACTCACCAAAGCTATCAGCCTGAAGTGTCCAGCCTTATGTCTCAACCAGCTCTGGGTGTAGATGTGGTCAATCCCGGTTGCATCACATGCCCTGAGTGAATTATTTAAGAATTGCTCTCTATTTCACTGTCTTTGTGTCTTGTTTTTGAAATTTATTTTGATAATGGGATTTATCGGATTTTCACTGCTGCGTTTCGGCCGCTGTACACACGCTTGATTCTCTTACGGAGACATATATATCCATGGGTTTTAAGATTCTTCCTAGTCAGGTATATTCCTAGGCTTTGAATATGTGTTGTTGGGTCCATTTCGTTGAGCAAGGAGTAGGTCTTGTCTATTACATATTTGGCTTATGGAAAGTTATCTCTGCTAATTACAGTCTCTGGTTTTATGCAGCACCCCAAGGCACCTTTCCCCATAAGCAAGCACTAGTTGGTTTTCCAAATTTGAGACCCTGTTCTGTTTTGTAATTCAGTTCATGTGTAGTCAAGTTTACATTCCGTGTATTAGTGATATCTTATGATGTTTCTTTTTCTGTGTGACGTAGTTCACGTAGAATCACCGTACCTGCATCCACTCACTATGCCGCTACGGGCCTGATGACACAGATTTCATTGCTGAGTCATATTGCATTGTACGTACGTGCCACAACTTCTTTATCCATTTTTTGTTTTCTGGGATATTTACCTGATACTGTAGACGAGCTTCTTGTGAACACAGCCGTCCCAAATATTGGGGTGGCTGTCTGTTTTTGATTTTAATTTCCGTAAGCTATAGGTCCATAAGTGGAAGTGCCATAGGCTGTGTTGCTTTGTTTCTTACGTGTTTCAGGAAACATCATACACTTCTCCAGGGTGGCTGATGGCAATTTACATCCTGCCAATCAGCATAACAAGGCTCCCTGTTCTCCATATCCTGTCCTACCTTTCTGGATTTTACACTTTTTTCAGATGGCCCTTTTGCCCGGGGGGCAGTGAGACTTCATTGTAGTGCAGATTTCCTTTACAGGCTTGCTTGGTTGGCCAAAAAGGGCGTATGCGTTTTTTCCTGAATATATTCAGGAAAAAACGCATACGCCCTTTAGGGCCAAGTGCATCATTGTCGACGTTGTGCCTCTTTTCCTATGCTCTCAGGGCAATTCCAGTCTACCCCCTGCAATCGTTTTCCTGAAACTCTGCCCCGCTTTCAAGTCCCCTTCGCAGGCTTACTTCAATATATTTTTGGAGGATAGCTGTCATTTATAACTCTGCAGGTTTGTGAATTACAGTGCCCTTGAGCTCCTTTCTTCAACTCGCTTTCTTGTGAGCTGGGCACAAAACCGCAGGATTGCTTCAGGCGCTAAACTGTTTCCAGCAGGGCACGCTGAGCCTTTGTTTAATTCCTCTTCCTGGTGGGCAATGAGCGTTACATTTGCCCGTGCAGACACCTACAGCTAGTCTCTCATTGGTTCTCCTTATTCCTATTCATCTTGCACAGAAATTGCAAGCTGTGCCAAAGAGGAGGTTAAAGGCACTGACTCTCCAAGCGGGGAGAGTGTTAGTAAAGCATCTGGAATGGTGAACCCGAGGACCAGGATATGAAAACTGAGACGCATTTTAAATCGTTTCCCAATCACACGGTGGACGATACTCTGGGTTTCCCATGCATGTTTTAGCTGGAGGAAGAATCCCTTGAACCTGGAGAGTTGGGACCCATGGAATGGGTACCATGCAGTATGACTTCAAAGGGTCTGCATTTGCTCACCGAAACTCACCAATGCTCTCAGCCTGAAGTGTCCAGCCTTATGTCTCAACCAGGTGTGGGTGTAGATGTGGTCAATCCCGGTTGCGTCACATGCCCCGAGTGAATTGTTTAAGAATTGCTCTCTATTTCACTGTCTTTTTGTTTTGTTTTTGAAATTTATTTTGATAATGGGATTTATCGGATTTTCACTGCTGCGTTTCAGCCGCTGTACACACGCTTGATTCTCTTACGGAGACATATAAATCCCTGGGTTTTAAGATTCTTCCTAGACAGGTATATTCCTAGGCATTGAATATGTGGTGGTGGGTCCATTTCGTTGAGCAAGGAGTAGGTCTTGTCTATTACATATTTGACTTATGGAAAGTTATCTGTGCTAATTTCAGTCTCTTGTTTTATGCAACACCCCAAGGCACCTTTCCCCATAAGGTAGCACTAGTTGGTTTTCTAAATTTGAGAACCTGTTCTGTTTTGTAATTCAGTTCATGTGTAGTCAAGTTTACATTCCGTGTATTAGTGATATCTTATGATGTTTCTTTTTCTGTGTGACGTAGTTCACGTAGAATCACCTTACCTGCATCCACTCACTATGCCGCTACGGGCCTGATGACACAGATTTCATTGCTGAGTGATATTGCATTGCACGTACGTGCCACAACTTCTTTATCCATTTTTTGCTTTCTGGGATATTTACCTGTTACTGTAGACGAGCTTCTTGGGAACACAGCCGTCCCAAACTTTGGGGTGGCTCTCTGTTTTTGATTTTAATTTCCCTAAGCAATAGGACCATAAGTGCAATTACCATAGGCTGTGTTGCTTTGTTTCTTACGTTTTTCAGGAAACATCATACACTTCTCCAGGGTGGCTGTTGGCAATTTACATCCTGCCAATCAGCATAGCAAGGCTCCCTCTTCTCCATATCCTGTCCTACCTTTCTAGATTTTACACTTTTTTCAGATGGCCGTTTTGCCAGTTGGGCAGTGAGACTTCATTGTAGTTCAGATTTCCTTTACAGGCTTGCTTGGTTGGCCAAAAAGGGCGTATGCGTTTTTTCCTGAATATATTCAGGAAAAAACGCATACGCACTTTTTGGCCAAGTGCATCATTGTCGACGTTCTGCCTCTTTTCCTATGCTTTCAGGGCAATTCCAGTCTACCCCCTGCAATCGTTTTCCTGAAATTCTGCCCCGCTTTCAAGTCACCTTCGCAGGCTTACTTCAATATATTTTTGGAGGATAGCTGTCATTTACAACTCTGCAGGTTTGTGAATTACAGTGCCCCTGAGCTCCTTTCTTCAACTCGCTTTCTTGTGAGCTGGGCACAAAACCGCAGGATTGCTTCAGGCCCTAATCTGATTCCAGCAGGGCACGCTGAGCCTTTGTTTAATTCCTCTTCCTGGTGGGCAATGAGCCTTACATTTGCCCGTGCAGACACCTACAGCTAGTCTCTCATTGGTTCTCCCTATTCCTGTTCATCTTGCACAGAAATTGCAAGCTGTGCCAAACAGGAGGTTAAAGGCACTGACTCTCCAAGCGGGGAGAGTGGTAGTAAAGCATCTGGAATGGTGAACCCGAGGACCAGGATACGAAAACTGAGATGCATTTTAAATCGTTTCCCAATCACACGGTGGATGATACTCTGGGTTTCCCATGCATGTTTTAGCTGGAGGAAGAGTCCCTTGAACCTGGAGAGTTGGGACCCATGGAATGGGTACCATGCAGTATGACTTCAAAGGGTCTGCATTTGCTCACCGAAACTCACCAATGCTATCAGCCTGAAGTGTCCAGCCTTATGTCTCAACCAGCTCTGGGTGTAGATGTGGTCAATCCCGGTTGCATCACATGCCCTGAGTGAATTATTTAAGAATTGCTCTCTATTTCACTGTGTTTGTGTTTTGTTTTCGAAATTTATTTTGATAATGGGATTTATCGGATTTTCACTGCTGCGTTTTGGCCGCAGTACACACGCTTGATTCTCTTATGGAGACATATATATCCATGGGTTTTAAGATTCTTCCTAGTCAGGTATATTCCTAGGCGTTGAATATGTGGTGTTGGGTCCATTTCGTTGAGCAAGGTGTAGGTCCTGTCTATTACATATTTGGCTTATGGAAAGTTATCTGTGCTAATTTCTGTCTCTGGTTTTATGCAACACCCCAAGGCACCTTTCCCCATAAGGAAGCACTAGTTGGTTTTCTAAATTTGTGACCCTGTTCTATTTTGTAATTCAGTTTATGTGTAGGCAAGTTTACATTCCGTGTATTAGTGATATCTTATGATGTTTCTTTTTCTGTGTGACGTAGTTCACGTAGAATCACCGTACCTGCATCCACTCACTATGCCGCTACGGGCCTGATGACACAGATTTAATTGCTGAGTGATATTGCATTGTACGTACGTGCCACAATTTCTTTATCCATTTTTTGCTTTCTGGGATATTTACCTGGTACTGTAGACGAGCTTATTGTGAACACAGCCGTCCCAAACATTGGTGTGGCTGTCTGTTTTTGATTTTAATTTCCCTAAGCTATAGGACCATAGGTGGAAGTGCCATAGGCGGTGTTGCTTTGTTTCTTACGTGTTTCAGGAAACACCATACACTTCTCCAGGGTGGCTGCTGGCAATTTACATCCTGCCAATCAGCATAACAAGGCTCCCTGTTCTCCATATCCTGTCCTACCTTTCTGGATTTTACACTTTTTTCAGATGGCCCTATTGCCCGGGGGGCAGTGAGACATCATTGTAGTGCAGATTTCCTTTACAGGCTTGCTTGGTTGGCCAAAAAGGGCGTATGCGTTTTTTCCTGAATATATTCAGGAAAAAACGCATACGCCCTTTATGGCCAAGTGCATCATTGTCGACGTTCTGCCTCTTTTCCTATGCTTTCAGGGCAATTCCAGTCTACCCCCTGCAATCGTTTTCCTGAAATTCTGCCCCGCTTTCAAGTCCCCTTCGCAGGCTTACTTCAATATATTTTTGGAGGATAGCTGACATTTATAACTCTGTAGGTTTGTGAATTACAGAGCCCCTAAGCTCCTGTCTTCAACTCGCTTTCTTGTGAGCTGGGCACAAAACCGCAGGATTGCTTCAGGCCCTAATCTGTTTCCGGCAGGGCACACTGAGCCTTTGGTTAATTCCTCTTCCTGGTGGGAAATGAGCGTTACATTTGCCCGTGCAGACACCTACAGCTAGTCTGTCATTGGTTCTCCCTATTCCTGTTCATGTTGCACAGTAATTGCAAGCTGTGCCAAAGAGGAGGTTAAAGGCACTGACTCTCCAAGTGGGGAGAGTGTTAGTAAAGCATCTGGAATGGTGAACCCGAGGACCAGGATACGAAAACTGAGATGCATTTTAAATCGTTTCCCAATCACACGGTGGACGATACTCTGGGTTTCCCATGCATATTTTAGCTGGAGGAAGAATCCCTTGAACCTGGAGAGTTGGGACCCATGGAATGGGTACCATGCAGTATGACTTCAAAGGGTCTGCATTTGCTCACGGAAACTCACCAATGCTATCAGCCTGAAGTGTCCAGCCTTATGTCTCAACCAGCTCTGGGTTTAGATGTGGTCAATCCCTGTTGCATCACATGCCCTTAGTGAATTATTTAAGAATTGCTCTCTATTTCACTGTCTTTGTGTTTTGTTTTTGAAATTTATTTTGATAATGGGATTTATCGGATTTTCACTGCTGCGTTTATGCCGCTGTACACATGCTTGATTCTCTTACGGAGACATATAAATCCATGGGTTTTAAGATTCTTCCTAGTCAGGTATATTCCTAGGCGTTGAATATGTGGTGTTGAGTCCATTTCGTTGAGCAAGGAGTAGGTCTTGTCTATTACATATTTGGCTTATGGAATGTTATCTGTGCTAATTTCAGTCTCTGGTTTTATGCAGCACCCCAAGGCACCTTTCCCCATAAGCAAGCACTAGTTGGTTTACTAAATTTGAGACCCTGTTCTGTTTTGTAATTCAGTTCATGTGTAGTCAAGTTTACATTCCGTGTATTAGTGATATCTTATGATGTTTCTTTTTCTGTGTGACGTAGTTCACGTAGAATCACCGTACCTGCATCCACTCACTATGCCGCTACAGGCCTGATGACACAGATTTCATTGCTGAGTGATATTGCATTGCACGTACGTGCCACAACTTCTTTATCCATTTTTTGCTTTCTGGGATATTTACCTGGTACTGTAGACGAACTTTTGGGAACACAGCCGTCCCAAATTTTGGGGTGGCTCTCTGTTTTTGATTTTAATTTCCCTAAGCAATAGGACCATACGTGCAATTGCCATAGGCTGTGTTGCTTTATTACTTATGTGTTTCAGGAAACACCATACACTTCTCCAGGGTGGCTGTTCACAATATACATCCTGCCAATCAGCATAACAAGGCTCCCTGTTCTCCATATTCTGTCCTACCTTTCTGGATTTTACACTTTTTTCAGATGGCCCTTTTGCCCGTGGGGGCAGTGAGATTTCATTGTAGTGCAGATTTCCTTTACAGGCTTGCTTGTTTGTCCAAAATGGGCGTATGCGTTTTTTCCTGAATATATTCAGGAAAAAACTCATACGCACTTTTTGGCCAAGTGCATCATTGTCGACGTTGTGCCTCTTTTCCTATGCTTTCAGGGCAATTCCCGTCTACCCCCTGTAATCGTTTTCCTGAAATTCTGCCCCGCTTTCAAGTCCCCTTCGCAGGCTTACTTCAATATATTTTTGGAGGATAGCTGTCATTTATAACTCTGCAGGTTTGTGAATTACAGTGCCCCTGAGCTCCTTTCTTCAACTCGCTTTCTTGTGAGCTGGGCACAAAACCGCAGGATTGCTTCAGGCACTAATCTGTTTCCAGCAGGGCACACTGAGCCTTTGTTTAATTCCTCTTCCTGGTGGGCAATGAGCGTTACATTTGCCCGTGCAGACACCTACAGCTAGTCTCTCATTGGTTCTCCCTATTCCTGTTCATCTTGCACAGAAATTGCAAGCTGTGCCAAAGAGGAGGTTAAAGGCACTGACTCTCCAAGCGGGGAGAGTGTTAGTAAAGCATCTGGAATGGTGAACCCGAGGACCAGGATACGAAAACTGAGATGCATTTTAAATCGTTTCCCAATCACACGGTGGACGATACTCTGGGTTTCCCATGCATGTTTTAGCTGGAGGAAGAATCCCTTGAACCTGGAGAGTTGGGACCCATGGAATGAGTACCATGCAGTATGACTTCAAAGGGTCTGCATTTGCTCACCGAAACTCACCAATGCTATCAGCCTGAAGTGTCCAGCCTTATGTCTCAACCAGTTCTGGGTGTAGATGTGGTCAATCCCGGTTGCATCACATGCCCTGAGTGAATTATTTAAGAATTGCTCTCTATTTCACTGTCTTTGTGTTCTGTTTTCGAAATTTATTTTGATAATGGGAATTATCGGATTTTCACTGCTGCGTTTCGGCCGCTGTACACACGCTTGATTCTCTTACGGAGACATATATATCCATGGGTTTTAAGATTATTCCTAGTCAGGTATATTCCTAGGCGTTGAATATGTGGTGTTGGGTCCATTTCGTTGAGCAAGGAGTAGGTCTTGTCTATTACATATTTGGCTTATGGAAAGTTATCTGTGCTAATTTCAGTCTCTGGTTTTATGCAGCACCCCAAGGCACCTTTCCCCATAAGCAAGCACTAGTTGGTTTTCTAAATTTGAGACCCTGTTCTGTTTTGTAATTCAGTTCATGTGTAGTCAAGTTTACATTCCGTGTATTAGTGATATCTTATGATGTTTCTTTTTCTGTGTGACGTAGTTCACGTAGAGTCACCGTACCTGCATCCACTCACTATGCCGCTACGGGCCTGATGACACAGATTTCATTGCTGAGTGATATTGCATTGCACGTACGTGCCACAACTTTTTTATCCATTTTTTGCTTTCTGGGATATTTACCTGGTTCTGTAGACGAGCTTCTTGGGAACACAGCCGTCCCAAACTTTGGGGTGGCTCTCTGTTTTTGATTTTAATTTCCCTAAGCAATAGGACCATAAGTGCAATTGCCATAGGCTGTGTTGCTTTATTTCTTACGTGTTTCAGGAAACACCATACACTTCTCCAGGGTGGCTGTTCACAATTTACATCCTGCCAATCAGCATAACAAGGCTCCCTGTTCTCCAATCCTGTCCTACCTTTCTGGATTTTACACTTTTTTCAGATGGCCCTTTTGCCCACGGGGGCAGTGAGACTTCATTGTAGTGCAGATTTCCTTTACAGGCTTGCTTGGTTGGCCAAAAAGTGCGTATGCGTTTTTTCCTGAATATATTCAGGAAAAAACGCATACGCCCTTTTTGGCCAAGTGCATCATTGTCGACCTTCTGCCTCTTTTCCTATGCTTTCAGGGCAATTCAAGTCTACCCCCTGCAATCGTTTTCCTGAAATTCTGCCCCGCTTTCAAGTCCCCTTCGCAGGCTTACTTCAATATATTTTTGGAGGATAGCTGTCATTTATAACTCTGCAGGTTTGTGAATTACAGTGCCCCTGAGCTCCTTTCTTCAACTCGCTTTCTTGTGAGCTGGGCACAAAACCGCAGGATTGCTTCAGGCACTAATCTGTTTCCAGCAGGGCACACTGAGCCTTTGTTTAATTCCTCTTCCTGGTGGGCAATGAGCGTTACATTTGCCCGTGCAGACACCTACAGCTAGTCTCTCATTGGTTCTCCCTATTCCTGTTCATCTTGCACAGAAATTGCAAGCTGTGCCACACAGGAGGTTAAAGGCACTGACTCTCCAAGCGTGGAGATTGTTAGTAAAGCATCTGGAATGGAGAACCCGGGGACCAGGATACGAAAACTGAGTTGCATTTTAAATCGTTTCCCAATCACATGGTGGACGATACTCTGGGTTTCCCATGCATGTTTTAGCTGGAGGAAGAATCCCTTGAACCTGGAGAGTTGGGACCCATGGAATGGGTACCATGCAGTATGACTTCAAAGGGTCTGCATTTGCTCACCGAAACTCACCAATGCTATCAGCCTGAAGTGTCCAGCCTTATGTCTCAACCAGCTCTGGGTGTAGATGTGGTCAATCCCGGTTGCATCACATGCCCTGAGTGAATTATTTAAGAATTGCTCTCTATTTCACTGTCTTTGTGTTCTGTTTTCGAAATTTATTTTGATAATGGGATTTATCGGATTTTCACTGCTGCGTTTCGGCCGCTGTACACACGCTTGATTCTCTTACGGAGACATATATATCCATGGGTTTTAAGATTCTTCCTAGTCAGGTATATTCCTAGGCGTTGAATATGTGGTGTTGGGTCCATTTCGTTGAGCAAGGAGTAGGTCTTGTCTATTACATATTTGGCTTATGGAAAGTTATCTGTGCTAATTTCAGTCTCTGGTTTTATGCAGCACCCCAACGCACCTTTCCCCATAAGCAAGCACTAGTTGGTTTTCTAAATTTGAGACCCTGTTCTGTTTTGTAATTCAGTTCATGTGTAGTCAAGTTTACATTCCGTGTATTAGTGATATCTTATGATGTTTCTTTTTCTGTGTGACGTAGTTCACGTAGAATCACAGTACCTGCATCCACTCACTATGCCGCTACGGGCCTGATGACACAGATTTCATTGCTGAGTGATATTGCATTGTACGTACGTGCCACAACTTCTTTATCCATTTTTTGCTTTCTGGGACATTTACCTGATACTGTAGACGAGCTTCTTGTGAACACAGCAGTCCCAAATATTGGGGTGGCTGTCTGTTTTTGATTTTAATTTCCGTAAGGTATAGGACCATAAGTGGAAGTGCCATAGGCTGTGTTGCTTTGTTTCTTACGTGTTTCAGGAAACACCATACACTTCTCCAGGGTGGCTGCTGGCAATTTACATCCTACCAATCAGCATAACAAGGAACCCTGTTCTCCATATCCTGTCCTACCTTTCTGGATTTTACACTTTTTTCAGATGGCCCTTTTGCCCGGGGGGCAGTGCGACTTCATTGTAGTGCAGATTTCCTTTACAGGCTTGCTTGGTTGGCCAAAAAGGGCGTATGCGCTTTTTCCTGAATATATTCAGGAAAAAACGCATACGCCCTTTTTGGCCAAGTGCATCATTGTCGACGTTGTGCCTCTTTTCCTATGCTTTCAGGGCAATTCCAGTCTACGCCCTGCAATCATTTTCCTGAAATTCTGCCCCGCTTTCAAGTCCCCTTCGCAGGCTTACTTCAATATATTTTTGAAGGATAGCTGTCAATTATAACTCTGCAGGTTTGTGAATTACAGTGCCCCTGAGCTCCTTTCTTCAACTCGCTTTCTTGTGAGCTGGGCACAAAACCGCAAGATTGCTTCAGGCCCTAATCTGTTTCCAGCAGGGCACACTGAGCCTTTGTTTTATTCCTCTTCCTGGTGGGCAATGAGTGTTACATTTGCCCGTGCAGACACCTACAACTAGTCTCTCATTGGTTCTCCCTATTCCTGTTCATCTTGCACAGAAATTGCAAACTGTGCCAAACAGGAGGTTAAAGGCACTGACTCTCCAAGCGGGGAGAGTGTTAGTAAAGCGTCTGGAATGGTGAACCCGAGGACAAGGATACGAAAACTGAGATCCATTTTAAAACGTTTCCCAATCTCACGGTGTACTATACTCTGTGTTTCCCATGCATGTTTTAGCTGAAGGAAGAATCCCTTGAACCTGGAGAGTTGGGACCCATGGAATGGGTACCATGCAGTATGACTTCAAAGGGTCTGCATTTGCTCACCGAAACTCACCAATGCTATCAGCCTGAAGTGTCCAGCCTTATGTCTCAACCAGCTCTGGGTGTAGATGTGGTCAATCCCGGTTGCATCACATTCCCTGAGTGAATTATTTAAGAATTGCTCTCTATTTCACTGTCTTTGTGTTTTGTTTTCGAAATTTGTTTTGATAATGGGATTTATCGGATTTTCACTGCTGCGTTTCGGCCGCTGTACACACGCTTGATTCTCTTACGGAGTCATATATATCCATGGGTTTTAAGATTCTTCCTAGTCAGGAATATTCGTAGGCGTTGAATATGTGGTGTTGGGTCCATTTCGCTGAGCAAGGAGTAGGTCTTCTCTATTATATATTTGGCTTATGGAAAGTTATCTGTGCTAATTTCAGTCTCTGGTTTTATGCAGCACCCCAAGGCACCTTTCCCCATAAGCAAGCACTAGTTGGTTTTCTAAATTTGAGACCCTGTTCTGTTTTGTAATTCAGTTCATGTGTAGTCAAGTTTACATTCCGTGTATTAGTGATATCTTATGATGTTTCTTTTTCTGTGTGACGTAGTTCACGTAGAATCACCGTACCTGCATCCACTCACTATGCTGCTACGGGCCTGATGACACAGATTTCATTGCTGAGTGATATTGCATTGTACGTACGTGCCACAACTTCTTTATCCATTTTTTGCTTTCTGGGACATTTACCTGATACTGTAGACGAGCTTCTTGTGAACACAGCAGTCCCAAATATTGGGGTGGCTGTCTGTTTTTGATTTTAATTTCCGTAAGCTATAGGACCATAAGTGGAATTGCCATAGGCTGTGTTGCTTTGTTTCTTACCTGTTTCAGGAAACACCATACACTTCTCCAGGGTGGCTGCTGGCAATTTACATCCTGCCAATCAGCATAACAAGGCTCCCTGTTCTCCATATCCTGTCCTACCTTTCTGGATTTTACACTTTTTTCAGATGGACCTTTTGCCCGGGGGGCAGTGCGACTTCATTGTAGTGCAGATTTCCTTTACAGGCTTGCTTGGTTGGCCAAAAAGGGCGTATGCGTTTTTTCCTGAATATATTCAGGAAAAAACGCATACGCCCTTTTTGGCCAAGTGCATCATTGTCGCCGTTGTGCCTCTTTTCAAATGCTTTCAGGGCAATTCCAGTCTACCCCCTGCAATCGTTTTCCTGAAATTCTGCCCCGCTTTCAAGTCCCCTTCGCAGGCTTACTTCAATATATTTTTGGAGGATAGCTGTCATTTATAACTCTGCAGGTTTGTGAATTACAGTGACCCTGACTTCCTTTCTTCAACTCGCTTTCTTGTGAGCTGGGCACAAAACCGCAGGATTGCTTCAGGCGCTAATCTGTTTCCGGCAGGGCATGCTGAGCCTTTGTTTAATTCCTCTTCCTGGTGTGCAATGAGCATTACATTTGCCCGTGCAGACACCTACAGCTAGTCTCTCATTGGTTCTCCCTATTCCTGTTCATCTTGCACAGAAATTGCAAGCTGTGCCAAAGAGGAGGTTAAAGGCACTGACTCTCCAAGCGGGGAGAGTGGTAGTAAAGCATCTGGAATGGTGAACCCGAGGACCAGGATACGAAAACTGAGATGCATTTTAAATCGTTTCCCAATCACACGGTGGATGATACTCTGGGTTTCCCAAGCATGTTTTAGCTGGAGGAAGAATCCCTTGAACCTAGAGAGTTGGGACCCATGGAATGGGTACCATGCAGTATGACTTCAAAGGGTCTGCATTTGCTCACCGAAACTCACCAATGCTATCAGCCTGAAGTGTCCAGCCTTATGTCTCAACCAGCTCTGGGTGTAGATGTGGTCAATCCCGGTTGCATCACATGCCCTGAGTGAATTATTTAAGAATTGCTCTCTATTTCACTGTCTTTGTGTTTTGTTTTCGAAATTTATTTTGATAATGGGATTTATCGTATTTTCACTGCTGCGTTTCGGCCGCTGTACACACGCTTGATTCTCTTACGGAGACATATATATCCATGGGTTTTAAGATTCTTCCTAGTCAGGTAAATTCCTAGGCGTTGAATATGTGGTGTTGGGTCCATTTCGTTGAGCAAGGAGTAGGTCTTGTCTATTACATATTTGGCTTATGGAAAGTTATCTGTGCTAATTTCAGTCTCTGGTTTTATGCAGCACCCCAAGGCACCTTTCCCCATAAGCAAGCACTAGTTGGTTTTCTAAATTTGAGACCCTGTTCTGTTTTGTAATTCAGTTCATGTGTAGTCAAGTTTACATTCCCTGTATTAGTGATATCTTATGATGTTTCTTTTTCTGTGTGACGTAGTTCACGTAGAATCACCGTACCTGCATCCACTCACTATGCCGCTACAGGCCCGATGACACAGATTTCATTGCTGAGTGATATTGCATTGTACGTACATGCCACAACTTCTTTATCCATTTTTTGCTTTCTGGGATATTTACCTGATACTGTAGACGAGCTTCTTGGGAACACAGCCGTCCCAAATATTGGGGTGGCTGTCTGTTTTTGATTTTAATTTCCGTAAGCTATAGGACCATAAGTGGAAGTGCCATAGGCTGTGTTGCTTTGTTTCTTACGTGTTTCAGGAAACACCATACACTTCTCCAGGGTGGCTGCTGGCAATTTACATCCTGCCAATCAGCATAACAAGGCTCCCTGTTCTACATGTCCTGTCCTACCTTTCTGAATTTTACACTTTTTTCAGATGGCCCTTTTGCCCGGGGGGCAGTGAGACTTCATTGTAGTGCAGATTTCCTTTACAGGCTTGCTTGGTAGGCCAAAAAGAGCGTATGCGTTTTTTCCTGAATATATTCAGGAAAAAACGCATACGCCCTTTTTGGCCAAGTGCATCATTGTCGATGTTGTGCCTCTTTTCCGATGCTTTCAGGGCAATTCCAGTCTACCCCCTGCAATCGTTTTCCTGCAATTCTGCCCCGCTTTCAAGTCCCCTTCGCAGGCTTACTTCAATATATTTTTGGAGGATAGCTGTCATTTATAACTCTGCAGGTTTGTGAATTACAGTGCCCCTGAGCTCCTTTCTTCAACTCGCTTTCTTGTGAGCTGGGCACAAAACCGCAGGATTGCTTCAGGCCCTAATCTGTTTCCGGCAGGGCACGCTGAGCCTTTGGTTAATTCCTATTCCTGGTGGGAAATGAGCGTTACATTTGCCCGTGAAGACACCTACAGCTAGTCTCTCATTGGTTCTCACTATTCCTGTTCATCTTGCACAGAAATTGCAAGCTGTGCCAAACAGGAGGTTAAAGGCACTGACTCTCCAAGCGGGGAGAGTGTTAGTAAAGCATCTGGAATGGTGAACCCGAGGACCAGGATACGAAAACTGAGATTCATTTTAAATCGTTTCCCAATCACACGGTGGACGATACTCTGGGTTTCCCATGCATGTTTTAGCTGGAGGAAGAATCCCTTGAACCTGGAGAGTTGGGACCCATGGAATGGGTACCATGCAGTATGACTTCAAAGGGTCTGCATTTGCTCACCGAAACTCACCAATGCTATCAGCCTGAAGTGTCCAGCCTTATGTCTCAACCATCTGTGGGTGTAGATGTGGTCAATCCCGGTTGCATCACATGCCCCGAGTGAATTGTTTAAGAATTGCTCTCTATTTCACTGTCTTTTTGTTTTGTTTTTGAAATTTATTTTGATAATGGGATTTATCGGATTTTCACTGCTGCGTTTCAGCCGCTGTACACACGCTTGATTCTCTTACGGAGACATATAAATCCCTGGGTTTTAAGATTCTTCCTAGTCAGGTATATTCCTAGGCATTGAATATGTGGTGTTGGGTCCATTTCGTTGAGCAAGGAGTAGGTCTTGTCTATTACATATTTGACTTATGGAATGTTATCTGTGCTAATTTCAGTCTCTGGTTTTATGCAACACTCCAAGGCACCTTTCCCCAAAAGGAAGCACTAGTTGGTTTTCTAAATTTGAGACCCTGTTTTGTTTTGTAATTCATTTCATGTGTAGTCAAGTTTACATTCCGTGTATTAGTGATATCTTATGATGTTTCTTTTTCCGTGTGACGTAGTTCACGTACAATCACCGTACCTGCATCCACTCACTATGCTGCTACGGGCCTGATGACACAGATTTCATTGCTGAGTGATATTGCATTGCACGTACGTGCCACAACTTCTTTATCCATTTTTTGCTTTCTGGGATATTTACCTGATACTGTAGACGAGCTTCTTGTGAACACAGCCGTCCCAAATATTGGGGTGGCTCTCTGTTTTTGATTTTAATTTCCGTAAGATATAGGACCATAAGTGGAAGTGTCATAGGCTGTGTTGCTTTGTTTCTTACGTGTTTCAGGAAACACCATACACTTCTCCAGGGTGGCTGCTGGCAATTTACATCCTGCCAATCAGCATAACAAGGCTCCCTGTTCTCCATATCCTGTCCTACCTTTCTGGATTTTACACTTTTTTCAGATGGCCCTCTTGCCCGGGGGGCAGTGAGACTTCATTTTAGTGCAGATTTCTTTACAGGCTTGCTTGGTTGGCCAAAAAGGGCGTATGCGTTTTTTCCTGAATATATTCAGGAAAAAACGCATACGCCCTTTTTGGCGAAGTGCATCATTGTCGACGTTCTGCCTCTTTTCCTATGCTTTCAGGGCAATTCCAGTCTACCCCCTGCAATCGTTTTCCTGAAATTCTGCCCCGCTTTCAAGTCCCCTTCGCAGGCTTACTTCAATATATTTTTGGAGGATAGCTGTCATTTATAACTCTGCAGGTTTGTGAATTACAGTGCCCCTGAGCTCCTTTCTTCAACTCGCCTTCTTGTGAGCTGGGCACAAAACCGCAGGATTGCTTCAGGACCTAATCTGTTTCCGGCAGGGCACGCTGAGCCTTTGGTTAATTCCTCTTCCTGGTGGGACATGAGCGTTACATTTGCCCGTGCAGACACCTACAGCTAGTCTCTCATTGGTTCTCCCTATTCCTGTTCATCTTGCACAGAAATGGCAAGCTGCGCCAAACAGGAGGTTAAAGGCACTGACTCTCCAAGCGGGGAGAGTGTTCGTAAAGCATCTGGAATGGTGAACCCGAGGACTAGGATACGAAAACTGAGATGCATTTTAAATCGTTTCCCAATCACACGGTGGACGATACTCTGGGTTTCCCATGCATGTTTTAGCTGGAGGAAGAATCCCTTGAACCTGGAGAGTTGGGACCCATGGAATGGGTACCATGCAGTATGACTTCAAAGGGTCTGCATTTGCTCAGCGAAACTCACCAATGCTATCAGCCTGAAGTGTCCAACCTTATGTCTCAACCAGCTCTGGGTGTAGATGTGGTCAATCCCGGTTGCATCACATGCCCTGAGTGAATTATTTAAGAATTGCTCTCTATTTCACTGTCTTTGTGTTTTGTTTTCGAAATTTATTTTGATAATGGGATTTATCGGATTTTCACTGCTGCATTTCGGCCGCAGTACACACGCTTGATTCTCTTATGGAGACATATATATCCATGGGTTTTAAGATTCTTCCTAGTCAGGTATATTCCTAGGCGTTGAATATGTGGTGTTGGGTCCATTTCGTTGAGCAAGGATTAGGTCTTGTCTATTACATATTTGGCTTATGGAAAGTTATCTGTGCTAATTTCAGTCTCTGGTTTTATGCAGCACCCCAACGCACCTTTCCCCATAAGCAAGCACTAGTTGGTTTTCTAAATTTGAGACCCTGTTCTGTTTTGTAATTCAGTTTATGTGTAGGCAAGTTTACATTCCGTGTATCAGTGATATCTTATGATGTTTCTTTTTCTGTGTGATGTAGTTCACGTAGAATCACCGTACCTGCATCCACTCACTATGCCGCTACGGGCCTGATGACACAGATTTCATTGCTGAGTGATATTGCATTGTACGTACGTGCCACAATTTCTTTATCCATTTTTTGCTTTCTGGGATATTTACCTGATACTGTAGACGAGCTTATTGTGAACACAGCCGTCCCAAATATTGGGGTGGGTGTCTGTTTTTGATTTTAATTTCCGTAAGCTATAGAACAATAGGTGGAAGTGCCATAGGCTGTGTTGCTTTGTTTCTTACGTGTTTCAGGAAACACCATACACTTCTCCAGGGTGGCTGCTGGCAATTTACATCCTGCCAATCAGCATAACAAGGCTCCCTGTTCTCCATATCCTGTCCTACTTTCTGGATTTTACACGTTTTTCAGATGGCCCTTTTGCCCGTGGGGCAGTGAGATTTCATTGTAGTGCAGATTTCCTGTACAGGCTTGCTTGGTTGGCCAAAAAGGCCAAATATATTTCCTGAATATATTCAGGAAAAAACGCATACGCCCTTTATGGCCAAGTGCATCATTGTCGACGTTCTGCCTCTTTTCCTATGCTTTCAGGGCAATTCCAGTCTACCCCCTGCAATCGTTTTCCTGAAATTCTGCCCCGCTTTCAAGTCCCCTTCGCAGGCTTACTTCAATATATATTTGGAGGATAGCTGTCATTTATAACTCTGCAGGTTTGTGAATTACAGTGCCCCTGAGCTCCTTTCTTCAACTCGCTTTCTTGTGAGCTGGGCACAAAACCGCAGGATTGCTTCAGGCCCTAATCTGTTTCCGGCAGGGCACGCTGAGCCTTTGGTTAATTCCTATTCCTGGTGGGAAATGAGCGTTACATTTGCCCGTGAAGACACCTACAGCTAGTCTCTCATTGGTTCTCACTATTCCTGTTCATCTTGCACAGAAATTTCAAGCTGTGCCAAACAGGAGGTTAAAGGCACTGACTCTCCAAGCGGGGAGAGTGTTAGTAAAGCATCTGGAATGGTGAACCCGAGGACCAGGATACGAAAACTGAGATTCATTTTAAATCGTTTCCCAATCACACGGTGGACGATACTCTGGGTTTCCCATGCATGTTTTAGCTGGAGGAAGAATCCCTTGAACCTGGAGAGTTGGGACCCATGGAATGGGTACCATGCAGTATGACTTCAAAGGGTCTGCATTTGCTCACCGAAACTCACGAATGCTATCAGCCTGACGTGTCCAGCCTTATGTCTCAACCAGCTCTGGGTGTAGATGTGGTCAATCCCGGTTGCATCACATGCCCCGAGTGAATTGTTTAAGAATTGCTCTCTATTTCACTGTCTTTTTGTTTTGTTTTTGAAATTTATTTTGATAATGGGATTTATCGGATTTTCACTGCTGCGTTTCGGCCGCTGTACACACGCTTGATTCTCTTACGGAGACATATATATATATGGGTTTTAAGATTCTTCCTAGTCAGGTATATTCCTAGGCGTTGAATATGTGGTGTTGAGTCCATTTCGTTGAGCAAGGAGTAGGTCTTGTCTATTACATATTTGGCTTATGGAATGTTATCTGTACTAATTTCAGTCTCTGGTTTTATGCAGCACCCCATCGCACCTTTCCCCATAAGCAAGCACTAGTTGGTTTTCAAAATTTGAGACCCTGTTTTGTTTTGTAATTCAGTTCATGTGTAGTCAAGTTTACATTCCGTATATTAGTGATAACTTATGATGTTTCTTTTTCTGTTTGACGTAGTTCACGTAGAATCACCGTACCTGCATCCACTCACTATGCCGCTACGGGCCTGATGACACACATTTCATTGCTGAGTGATATTGCATTGCACGTACGTGCCACAACTTCTTTATCCATTTTTTTGCTTTCTGGGATATTTACCTGGTACTGTAGACGAGCTTCTTGGGAACACAGCCGTCCTAAACTTTGGGGTGGCTGTCTGTTTTTGATTTTAATTTTCCTAAGCAATAGGACCATAAGTGCAATTGCCATAGGCTGTGTTGCTTTCTTTCTTACGTGTTTCAGGAAACACCATACACTTCTCCAGGGAGGCAGTTCACAATTTACATCCTGCCAATCAGCATAACAAGGCTCCCTGTTCTCCATATCCTGTCCTATATTTCTGGATTTTACACTTTTTTCATATGGCCCTCTTGCCCAAGGGGCAGTGAGACTTCATTGTATTGCAGATTTCCTTTACAGGCTTGCTTGGATGGCCAAAAAGGGCGTATGCGTTTTTTCCTGAATATATTCAGGAAAAAACTCATACGCCCTTTTTGGCCAAGTGCATCATTGTCGACGTTGTGCCTCTTTTCCTATGCTTTCAGGGCAATTCCAGTCTACCCCCTGCAATCGTTTTCCTAAATTTCTGCCCTGCTTTCAAGTCCCCTTCGCAGGCTTACTTCAATATATTTTTGGAGGATAGCTGTCATTTATAACTCTGCAGGTTTGTGAATTACAGTGCCCCTGAGCTCCTTTGTTCAACTCGCATTCTTGTGAGCTGGGCACAAAACCGCAGGATTGCTTCAGGCCCTAATCTGTTTCCAGCAGGGCACACTGAGCCTTTGTTTAATTCCTCTTCCTGGTGGGCAATGAGCGTTACATTTGCCCGTGCAGACACCTACAGCTAGTCTCTCATTGGTTCTCCCTATTCCTGTTTATCTTGCACAGAAATTGCAAGCTGTGCCAAAGAGGAGGTTAAAGGCACTGACTCTCCAAGCGGGGAGAGTGTTAGTAAAGCATCTGGAATGGTGAACCCGAGGACCAGGATACGAAAACTGAGATGCATTTTAAATCGTTTCCCAATCACACGGTGGACGATACTCTGGGTTTCCCATGCATGTTTTAGCTGGAGGAAGAATGCCTTGAACCTGGAGAGTTGGGACCCATGGAATGGGTATCATGCAGTATGATTTCAAATGGTCTGCATTTGCTCACAGAAACTCACCAATGCTATCAGCCTGACGTGTCCAGCCTTATGTCTCAACAAGCTCTGGGTGTAGATGTGTTAAATCCCGGTTGCATCACATTTCCTGAGTGAATTATTTAAGAATTGCTCTCTATTTCACTGTCTTTGTGTTTTGTTTTGACATTTATTTTGATAATGGGATTTATCGGATTTTCACTGCTGCGTTTATGCCGCTGTACACACGCTTGATTCTCTTACGGAGACATATAAATCCATGGGTTTTAAGATTCTTCCTAGTCAGGTATATTCCTAGGCGTTGAATATGTGGTGTTGAGTCCATTTCGTTGAGCAAGGAGTAGGTCTTGTCTATTACATATTTGGCTTATGGAATGTTATCTGTGCTAATTTCAGTCTCTGGTTTTATGGAGCACCCCGAGGCACCTTTCCCCATAAGCAAGCACTAGTTGGTTTTCTAAATTTGAGACCCTGTTCTGTTTTGTAATTGAGTTCATGTGTAGTCAAGTTTACATTCCGTGTATTAGTGATATCTTATGATGTTTCTTTTTCTGTGTGACGTAGTTCACGTAGAATCACCGTACCTGCATCCACTCACTATGCCGCTACGGGCCTGATGACACAGATTTCTTTGCTGAGTGATATTGCATTGTACGTACGTGCCACAACTTCTTTATCCATTTTTTGCTTTCTGGGACATTTAGTGATACTATAGACGAGCTTCTTGTGAACACAGCCGTCCCAAATATTGGGGTGGCTGTCTGTTTTTGATTTTAATTTCCGTAAGCTATAGGACTATAAGTGGAAGTGCCATAGGCTGTGTTGCTTTGTTTCTTACGTGTTTCAGGAAACACCATACACTTCTCCAGGGTGGCTGTTGGCAATTTACATCCTGCCAATCAGCATAACAAGGCTCCCTCTTCTCCATATCCTGTCCTACCTTTCTGGATTTTACACTTTTTTCAGATGGCCCTTTTGCCCGGGGGGCAGTGAGACTTCATTGTAGTGCAGATTTCCTTTACAGGCTTGCTTGGTTGGCCAAAAAGGGCGTATGCATTTTTTCTTGAATATATTCAGGAAAAAACGCATACTCCCTTTTTGGCCAAGTGCATCATTTTCGACGTTGTGCCTCTTTTCCTATGCTTTCAGGGCAATTCCAGTCTACCCCCTGCAATCGTGTTCCTGAAATTCTGCCCCGCTTTCAAGTCCCCTTCGCAGGCTTCCTTCAATATATTTTTGGAGGATAGCTGTCAATTAAAACTCTGCAGGTTTGTGAAATATAGTGCCCCTGAGCTCCTTTCTTCAACTCGCTTTCTTGTGAGCTGGGCACAAAACCGCAGGATTGCTTCAGGCCCTAATCTGTTTCCAGCAGGGCACACTGACCGTTTGTTTAATTCCTCTTCCTGGTGGGCAATGAGTGTTACATTTGCCCGTGAAGACACCTACAGCTAGTCTCTCATTGGTTCTCCCTATTCCTGTTCATCTTGCACAGAAATTGCAAACTGTGCCGAACAGGAGGTTAAAGGCACTGACTCTCCAAGCGGGGAGAGTGTTAGTAAAGCGTCTGGAATGGTGAAACCGAGGACAAGGATACGAAAACTGAGATCCATTTTAAATCGTTTCCCAATCTCACGGTGTACCATACTCTGTGTTTCCCATGCATGTTTTAGCTGAAGGAAGAATCCCTTGAACCTGGAGAGTTGGGACCCATGGAATGAGTACCATGCAGTATGACTTCAAAGGGTCTGCATTTGCTCAGCGAATATACATTTCCACTATAAGACTCACAGAGTTCCCTTTTCTCCTTGCCCTGTCCTGCATTTCTGGTGTTTACACTTTATGAGGACGGCTCTTCGGACTGATGCAAAGTGATATGTTTTGTAGTATTGATTTCCAGTGCCCACCTGTTTGGTTGGCTAAAAAAGTGTATGCCCTTTTCTTGAATATATACAGAAAAAGACGCATACACCCTTTTTGGCCAACTGCAATGTTGGCAATGTTCAGCCCCTTTTCTTGTGCTTAATGGCGAGTCCTTTCTACCTCTTCCAATCCCTTTCCTGCCATTCTCCGTTGCTTACAAGTCCTTTTCTCTGACTTTCCTCAAGACATTTTTCAGTGATAGATATTTTCAATTCTGCAGTTTCGTGAATTTTAGTGCCCCTGAGTTCCATTTTCCAACTTGTGTTTATGGGAACTGGCCACAAAGCATCAGGATTCCTCAAGCCCTATTCTGTTTCCATGGGCAACCCTAGCCTTTGGTCAATTCGTCTTCCTGATTGGAAATTAGAGTGGCATGTGCCTGTCCGAACACCTAGGACTTGTCTCTCATTGTTCCTCCTCCTTCTGCTTCATCCTCTGGACAAATTCCAAACTGTATGCAACAGGATGTTGACAGTGCTGTCATCTCCAAGTGGGGAGACTGTTAGTAAAGACGCTGGAGTGGTGAACCCTAGCACCAAGAGATGAGGAGATGAGATGCCTTTTCCAAACTTTTCCCGATCAGACGGTATACCATCCTCTGGGTGTGACAGGCATGTTTTAGGTGTAGGAAGGGTCCCATTCATGTGAGGAGAACACCAGGGGATTTTAAATATCAGTGTCTCTCCGCAACCCAAACTGGGGAATTTTTTAAGCTACGGCTACACATATGTTCATTAAGGGCCTTGGGAAGTAGGCAGAGTCCAAACTTTAGATGAGTGAAGTCTTCAGGGTCAGAAGCACTCACCACTGTCTTCCCTTAGATTCCATTTTTACTGTCATTGATGGATGATGTCAATAAAAATATCTGTTCTTTTTCAGATCATTTCCCCTTATAGGTTATTGCAAAATATTGAGTGTAGTTCCCTGTGCTATACAGTAGTTCCTTGCTGATGATTTCATACATAGCAGTGTGTATGTGTTAATCCCAAACTGTTAATTTATCCCTCCTCCTACCATTTCCCTTTGGTAATAATAAATTATAAGATTTTATGCTTCTCAGAAATGGGGGAGCTGAAAGAGAGGTATCATTTTCAATGCAAAAGCATTTAAAACAAGATTGAAGCTTTAACCAAGATTATTAGATGTACATCCTTGGAAAGAAATCACTTTGTTTCTCTAATATTGACCTGACAAAGAAGACAAACCTTTTCACTGAACTTGCTTATAAGAAAGTGATGGAAATATCAAATGGAAGTGTTAGAAACATCTTATTTTACCCGAGCCTTATACACTGTTCTATGTTAATTACAGTTTGGCTCACACATCTGTTCATTGAAGTTACAATGTTCTCAATTTCTGTTACTGATCCTCCAGAGTGGACGCCAACAAGTGTCCCCCTGCCCAGTGTCATTGGAGCCAATAGATCGAGACTGAGTTTGCTTCAAAAGCAAAGGAAACTTTATATTTTGATCAGAGAATGGAGAGGTGCTACCCTGTGGGCTGTGGGCTGGGCTGCTGTGTAGAGATCCTGTCAGAGTCACTGGGAGGGAGGGGGCTGAGCTCTCGAGGACCTGGTTGGCTGCAGCTCAGGCTCTATGTCACGGAGTCTGAACTGGGCCCCAGGAGCTGAAGTGTCATCGAGCCATTCTGCTCTAGGAAATCTGGTCTGAAGTGCCGGGTGTGGAACCTCTGTATGCGGGACACTAGGAGCACCTGAAATTAGACAAAGCACAAAGGATAAAAATGGTTAGACTTTATTTTATTGCCCAGATTCTATTTTTATCTCCCAGGCATTTTTAAGGGGCTTTGCCTGGGACAAACTTCTCTTCTGCCTTTTGTCCCTTTCCTCATTCTTGGAGTGCTGCGGGTGCAGACCCTTCTTCTGTAACTGCTGAGTGCTGAGTTAGGAGGCTTCATACCCGTGGGCGAGGGTCAGAACTTCTCCCCAGCAGCCTCCCGGTGACGTTGATTGTCCCCAGGCCTCCTGCCTCCCTGCTCGTCCACCTGAGCACCAGTATGGGAAATGTTATAGATTCTAATGACCTTTAAGGGTCCAGAAAGGAGATGTGCAGTGGCGCTGTGAGGTCCAGTTTCACTCCGCCCCACATTTGTTCGGCCACCTTAGGCTGACCTTTTCTGCCAGCCTAGATGCTCTGACTGACCGTTTCTGCCAGCCTAGATGCTCTGACCAACAGTCTGCGCTTTCTTCCATTAGGCCCCTGAATTAACGTAAAAACAGCACCAGGTGTCAGGATCCTGTCCGCTCAGCTCCCAGACAGTCCAGGGTCAGTGGTGATGAAGGATCATGATGGTCACTGAGTCAAGAGCCTTTGGAAGTAAACAGGAGTCCAGCCGGTCTTATTGGCCACCATCATCAGGGTGTCTGTAGGCTTTTCTATGGTGACAGCATGATATACGGTTCCCCCGCCAAGATTATTAGCTCCCCTCTGGGTACAGTAAGTACTGCAAGCAGTAGTCTACTCTTTTGGGACACACTCTTGTTGTTTTATGAGAGAAACTCCAGGTCAAGTGATGGTCACACGGGTCGTCATGGTGCCCCGTTGCCCCCGGTTATCTCTCTGGAGGTTGGAGTTGGAGGGCCTCCTCAATCGAGGTCAGTGTGCCCACGGAGCAAACCCTGCAACTTCAGGGCATGGTTGGGGGTTAGGATCACCACGTGGGGTCCGTTTCCCTTAGAAGGGAGGTGGCCTTTTGGGCTGCTGATTTCCAGGTTTTCAGATACCACCAGTATCTTGGCCAGATGTGGCGGTGGGCCAAGCCCCTTGGTGACCATAGTTTATCCTACCTGGATGGCATTCTTGCATTGTTCCATTTCAAGTGGTCCCGGTTTTTGCACTAATACTCCAATGGCGATTCACCTTTCACCAGGAATGTAAAGGTCAAAGGGTTTAGCTAAATTAGGGAGTTCCAGGGCAAGGGTCTGAATTGACTGCTCTTTCCATTCTTGAAAGGCCACTTCTGGATTCTACTCAAAAGGATCATCATCTTTTCCTTTCAGTGTTTCATATAGAGGCCCAGCTAGTAGACTGTAGTTAGGGATCCAGAGGCAGGAAACCCTGGCTTCCCCAGGAACCCCTAAGCTGTCTTCTAGTTTCAGAAAGGGGTAAGGCTGTAAATTGTTTCTTCCCTTTCCTGGGATGGGCTTCTCCGACCTTCTGTGAGAATGAAGCCCAGGCAGGTCACCGTAGTCTGTGATACTTGAGCTTTTTCGTGGACAACTTCTATCCTTTATTGGCTTGGTAGTTCTGAGGCCTCCTTAGTAGGGCTGGCGATCAGAATGTCGTCTGAATATTGAAGGAGTGTTTCCTTTTCCAGAGGTAGAACTTTTAGGTCTTTAGCTGAGCTTTCCCCAAAGATGGTGTGGGAATTTTTGAACCCTTGGGGCAAGACAGCCTGGAAGTATTGTTTTAGTTGTATGTTGAGTCCTGTCACTCACAAGCCAAAATTTCTTGTGACTCTGGGACTAATGGAATACAAAAGAAGGCATCAGTGAAGACTAATACAGAATACCAAGTCCTGGTGGTTGGTAGAATGACCAGCAGGGTGTAGGATTTAGGAACTACTGGAGGTATATCCTCAGTGGCTTCACTGACTGTCCTGACATCCTTTACCAGGACTCCAGCAGCCCATGGGGCTCTCGAGGTCAGGCCAATCCCAGGATATGGAGCTCACCTGGGCAGGTACCCTACCCCCACCCCAGCCCACGGGGCTCTCGTGTTCAGGCCCCTCCCAGGATATGGGATTCCCTGGGCAGGTCCTCTGCAGTCCATGGGGCTCCCGTGGTCAGGCCCCTCCCAGGATACAGAGCTACCCTTGCAGGTACCTTGGCAGGGCTGGGCACACAGGAACCGTGCACATAGCCCTCATTGCAGAGCACTCCCAGCTCACCTGTCGCTCAGATCTGACACAGAGCACCTCAGAGCAGGACTTGAACTAACAAACAGCAGCTCTGACAGGTCTGTGACCCTGGGCATCACTCTGTGCGGCCTCCTCCACCTGGTCTTCCAGAGACTTCCACTGCACCCGGGGCACCAGGCCTCTGTCTCCAACCACCACCCACCCCTCCTCTCCCTGACTCCTGGGTTCCTCTCATTAGGAGAGGGTTTTCTTGAAGTTGTCTCCCACTCATGGGCCAGATAATATAATTAGAAAACAAGCCAGAGCTGCAGCCCCTTGTCTATCCTGACTCTCAGGAGCCCACACCTGTTCCTTGGACCTGGCCAATTCAGCAAGTTCCATTTTCAGCAACTGTGAGCCCCTGAGGGGTGATTATTGGCTGGCTTGGGAAGCCTGACCGTGCCGGCCAGCCCTCCCCAGGTGTGCCTGGGTTGAGATCAATATAAACACCGCTCCAGGCAGCAAGAGCCCCTGCAGCTGTGCCTGACGCCATTTTCTCTGCCCTGTCAGCAGTCTCGGGGCTGGGCTGGTGGGAGGGAGTGAGAGGCCACGGCTTTGTGGGTGTCCCAGTGTGAGTGGGGCTCTGCTGGACTTTCTGCAGCAGTTGCCAAGATGCTACCTGCTAAAGAAGAGGATGTGTCACCCACACCTGCCGCTGGAATTTCTCCCTGGGCAGAGGTGAGGAAGGAAGAATGCAGTGGGGGCTGGGACAGCAGGGGTATCTCAGGCAGGGAAATGGAAAGCTTCCAGAAGAGCACCCAGGGCCAGGACCATCCTGGCTGACCTGCAGGCACCAAGTCGGCTGGCATGCTGTCCCTCATGTGGCTCCATGGCCCTTCCTCTAGGTTTTCAAGTCCTTGTACATATTCAGGTGTTTAGCCTTGGAAGGGTGGGAACATTTCAGCAGCAGCTGGCCTGGGGCTCGGCCCACGTTTACTCACAGATACCTCGGCACGGTCCCCCAGCTTTGCAGTGAGGACGCTTGGTGCGAGGAGCATGCTGGCTGAATGGGAGATGATTCCCCACCACTGACCAACTTCAGAATTGTTTGCAATTGGAGCAAGTGCCCTGAAACGGTTTTCTTCTGTGTAACTGGTGGGTTCTGTTCTTTTTTATCTTTTTTTCGTTTTTGGTTCAAGGTAGATTTTATTCCTCTTTTGTGTATTTACAGATATAAGCATGGAAATAATTTATTCATATAAATACATGTATGTGAAGGGAAGAATATTTTTTCTGTTTTACTTTTTTTAATTTTATTTTTTTATTTTGAATATAATTTTCTATTTTTATACAGCAGGTTGTTTTTGGCTATCTACTTTATACATATAAATGTATACATACCAATCCCAATATCTCAACTCCTCCCACCACCATCCCCAACAGCTTTCCCCCCTTGTTGTCCATACGTTTGTTGTATACATGTGTTGCTCTATTTCTGCCTTGCAAAACGGTTCATCTGTACAATTTTTCTAGGTTCCACATATATGCATTAATATACAAGATTTGTTTTTCTCTTTCTGACTTACTTCACTCTGTATGACAGTCTCTAGATCCATCAACGTCTCTACAAATGTCCCAATTTCATTCCTTTTTATGGCTTAGTAATATTCCATTTTATATATGTACCACATCTTTATGCATTCGTCTGTCTGTGGGCATTTAGGTTGCTTCCATTTCCTGGATAGTGTAAATAGTGATGCAATGAACATTGTGGTGAATGTCTCTTTTTGATTTATGGTTTTGTCTGGGTATATGCCCAGTAGAGGGATTGCTGTATCATATGGTAATTCTATTCTTAGTTTTATAAGAAACTCCATAATGTTCTCCACAGTGACTGTATCAATTTACGTTCCCAACAATAGTGGAAGAGGATTCCTTATCTCCACACCGTTTCCAGCATTTGTTGTTTGTAGATTTTCTGATGATGCCCATTCTAATAGGTGTGAGGTGATACACCATGGATGAGTCTATTTCGTTGAGCAAAGAGTAGGTCTTGTTTATTACGTATTTGGCTTATGGAATGGTATGTGTGCTAATTTCAATCTGTTTTTATACAGCAGCCCAACTCAACTTTCCCCTTAAGCAAGCATAAGGTTTTTATCTAAATGTGAGACTCTGTTCGGTTTTGTAATTCAGTTTATGTGTAGCCAAGTTTACACTCCCTCTATTAGTGATATCTTATGATAATTATCTTTCTTTGTGTGACATATTTCTCTTAGAATCATCATAATTAAATCCACTCAATTTGCTGCTACAGGCCTGATGACATTGATTTCACTGCTGAGTGATATTCCGTTGTACGTAAGTAGCACAACTTCTTTATCCATTTTTTTCTTTCTGGGATATTTAATTTGTACTGGACTCGAGGTTCTTGTAAACACAGCAGCCCTAAATTTTGTGTTGGCTGTGTCTTGTTGATTTTAATTTTCCTAAGCTATAGGGCCAAAAGTGGAAGTGCCCTAGGCTCTGTAGCTTTGTTTTTTAGATGTTTCAGGATACACCATGAACATCTCCAGAGTGTCTGTTGGCAATTTACATCCCGCCCATCAGCATAACACGGCTCCCTGTTCTCCATGGCCTGTCCTGTGTTTCTGGTTTTTACACTTTATTCAGATGGCCTTTTTGACGAATGGGAAATGTGACTTCATTGTAGTGTGGATTTCCATTGCTGGAGTGCTTGGTTGGCCAAAATGTTCATATGCGTTTTTTCCTGAATATATTCAGGAAAAATGTATACGCACTTTTTGTCCATGTGCATCACTGTCAAAGATCTGCCGCTTTTCATATGCTTTAAATGCAATTCCAATCTACCTCTTGAAATATGATTCCTGCAATTCTGCCTCGTTTTCAAGTCCTCTTTGCAGACTTACTTCGATATATTTTTGCCAATAGCTGTCATTTATCTCTGCAGGTTTGTGAATTACAGTGCCCCTGAGCTCCTTTCTTAACTCGCTTCCTTGTAAGCTGGCCACAAAACTGCAGGTTTGCTTCAGGCCATAATCAGGGTCCGGCACGGCACTCTGAGCCTTTGGTTAATTCCTCTTCCTGGTGGGAAATTAGAGTTAAATGTGCCCCTCCAGATACCTGCCTCACTCCCAGCCACATGGTGATGTATGTCCTCAGGTTTGAGGCCATATGTGATGGGTTCCTCATCTTTTGATGATGTGGCCCCACTGGTGTGTGGACACTCCTGCCTGGTTCCCATCCCCTTGGTGATGTGGGCCCTCTGGTGAGACTCTGATCCTGGTTGGGTTCCTCACACATCCGTGAGGTGAGCCCTCTTCTCTGAGGTCACTCCTGCCTGGCTGGCACAACCCGCCTTGTTGACTTCGGCACCCTCTTGGCAGTTGGAGCCTGCTGGGAGCCTCCTTCCCGCGGTGATGAGGCCCTCTGGCATCAGACCCTAATGGCGGGGTTCCCACATTTTCTGATACGTGCTAAGTGGTACGAGGGCACTCCTGCCAAGTTCCCATCCTCATGAGCGTGTGGGCCTTCTGTTCTGAGGTCCTAACGGCTGGGTTGCTCACACTTTCATGATGTGGGCCCTCTGCTGTGAGGTCAATCCTGCCTGGCTGGCGCACGTCGCCTTGGCGACGTGGACCCTCTGGTGGCAGTTGGAGCGTGCTGGGGCCTCCTCCCCTCAGTGATGAGGGCCTTCTGGTGTCAGGCCCTAAGTGCTGGGCTCCACACATTTTCTGATGTGTGCCCAGTGGTGCGAGTCACTCCTGCCAGGTTCCCATCCCCATGGGCATGTGGGACTTCTGTTCTGTGGTCCCAACTGCTGGGTTGCTCACAGTTTCATGATGTGGGCCCTTTGCTGTGTGTTCACTCTGGCCTGTATCCCATAGTGTCAGTGCTCTGGGCCTCCAGCTTGGAGTTTCCAACTTCTCGATTCCTCACCTTTTTTATTCTATGGGCCCTCGGTTGTGCGTCTCCTCCTGCATGCCTCACTCCCATCCCCTTCGTGATGTGTGTCCCCTTGTTTGAGGCCACATGTGCTGTGTTCCTCACCTTTCTATAATGTGGCCACACTGGTGTGAGGACACTCTTGCCTGGTTCCCATTCCCTTGGTGATGTTGGCCCCACTGCTGTTAGGACAGTCTTGCCTGGTTCCCATCACCTTGGTGATGTTGGCCCTCTGGTGAGAGTCTGATCCTGGTTAGGTTCCTCACCCTTCTGTGAGGTGGGCCCTCTGCTCTGAGGTCACTCCTGCCTGGCTGGCACACCCCGCCTTGGCAACGTCGGCCATATGGTGGCAGTTGGAGCCTGCTGGGAGCCTCCTCCCCTCGGTGATGAGGGTCCTGTGGCCTCAGGCCCTAACTGCTGGGTTCCCACATTTTCTGATTCGTGCTAAGTGGTGCAAGGACACTCCTGCCAGGTTCCCATCCCCATGGGGATGTGAGCCTTCTGCTCTGAGGTCCCAACGGCTGTGTTGCTCACAGTTTCATGATGAGGGCCCTCTGGTGTGAGTTCGCTCCTGCCTAGATCCCATAGCCTCGCTGCTCCTGGCTGCCTGCCGGAGGTTCCAACTGTGGGATTCCTCACCTTTTTTATTCTATGGTCCCTCTGTTTTGAGGATCCTCTGGCCTGCCTCACTCCCAGCCCCTTGGTGATGTGTGTCCTCAGGTTTGAGGCCACGTGTGCTGGGTCCCTCAAATTATGGTGATGTAGCCCCACTGGTGTGAGGACACTCCTGGCTGGTTCCCATTCCCTTGGTGATGTTGTCCCTCTGGTGACAGTCTGATCCTTGTTGGGTTCCTCACACTTCTGTGAGGTGGGCTTTCTGCTCTGAGGTCACTCCTGCCTGGTTGGCACACCCCGCCTTGGTGACATCGGCCTTATGGTGGCAGTTGGAGCCTGCTGGGAGCCTCCTCCCCTCGGTGATGAGGGTCCTCTGGCCTCAGGTCCTAACTGCTGGGTTCCCACATTTTCTGATTCGTGGAAGTGGGCCGAGGACACTCCTGTCAGGTTCCCATCCCCAGAGGGATGTGGGCCTTCTTCTCTGAGGTCCCATCCGCTGGGTTGCTCACAGTTTCATGATGTGGGACTTCTGCTGTGAGTTTGCTGTGGCCTGGATCCCATAGACTCTGTGCTCTGGGCGGCCTACTGGCCGGTTCCAACTGCTGGATTCCTCACAACTTTTATTCTGTGGCCTCTGTTTTGTGAGGATACTCCTGCTTGCCTCACTCCTAACCCCTTGGAGATGTGGGTCCCCTGTTTTAGGCCACATGTTCTGGGTTCCTCACCTTTCTATAATGTGGCCACACTGGTGTGAGGACCCTCCTGCCTGGTTCCGATCCCCTTGGTGATGTGGGCCCTCTGGTGAGAGTCTTATCCTGGCTGGTTTCCTCACCCTTCTGTGAGGTAGGCCCTCTGCGGTGAGGTCACTCCTGCCTGGCTGGCACACATCACCTTGGTGACGTGGGCCCTCAGATGGGAGTTGGTGTCTGCTGTGAGTCTCCGTCCCTTGGTAATGAGGGCCCTCTTGCGTTAGACCCTAACTCCTGGGTTCCCATAATTTGCAGATGTGCGACCTGTGGTGCGAGTACACTCCTGTCAGGTTCCCAACCCCATGGGAATTTGGGCCTTCTGCTCTGAGGTCCCAACGGCTGGGGTGCTCACAGTTTCATGATGAGGGCCCTCTGATGTGCGTTCATTCCGGCCTAGATCCCATAGGCTTGCTGCTCCTGGGCGCCTGCTGGGAGGTTCCAACTGCGGGATTCCTCACCTTTTTTATTCTATGGGCCCTCTGTTTTGAGGCTCCTCCTGCCTGCCTCAATCCCAGCCCCGTTGTGATGTGTGTCCTCTGGTGTGAGGCCACGTGTGCTGGGTCCCTCACCTTTCGATGATGTGGCCCCAATGGTGTGAGGACACTCGTGCCTGTTTCCCAGCCCCTTGGAGATGTGGCCCCTCTGGTGAGAGTCTGATCCTGGCTGGGTTCCTTACCGTTCTGTGAGGTGGGCCCTGTGCTCTGAGGTAACTCCTGCCTGGCTTGCTCCCATTGCCTTGGTGACGTCGGCCCTCTGGTGGCAGTTGGATCCTTTTGGAGACTCCTGTCCTCGGTGATGAGGTCCCTCTGGCATCAGGCTCTAACTGCTGGGCTCCCCAGGTTTTCTGATGTGAGCCCAGTGATGCCAGGACACTCGTGAAATGTTCCCATCCCCATGGCGATATGGGCCTTCTGCTCTGAGGTTCCAACGACTGGGTTGCTCACAGTTTCCTGATGTTAGCTCTCTGGTGTTAGTTCACTCATTCCTAGATCCCATAGCCTCTGTACTCTGGGCCGCCTGCTGGGAAGTTCCAACTGCTGGGTTCCTCACCTTTTTTATTCTTTGGGCCCTGTGTTGGGAGGCTCCTCCTGCCTGTGTCACTCCCAGCCCCTTGGTGATGTAGGTCCTCTGGTTTGTGGTCACATGTGCCAGTTTCCTCATCTTTTAATGATGTGGCCCCACTGGTGTGAGGACACTCGTGCCTGGTTCCCGTCCCCTTGGTGATATGGGCCCTCTGGTGAGAGTCTGATCCTGGTTGGGTTCCTCACACTTCTTTGAGGTGGGCCGTCTGCTGTGAGGTCACTCCTGCCTGGCTGGCACACCCCGCCTTGGCGACGTGGGCCCTCTTGTGGTAGTTGGAACATGCTGGGAGCCTCTTCCCCTCAGTGATGAGGGCCCTCTGGCGTCAGGCCCTAACTGCTGGGTACCCACAATTTCTGATATGTGCTAAGTGGTGCGAGGACACTCCTGCCATGCTCCCAACACCTTGGGGATGTGGACCTTCTGCTCTGAGGTCCAAATGGCTGGGTTGCTCGCAGTTTCATGATGTGGACCCTCTGCTGTGAGTTTACTGCGGCCTGAATCGCATAGACTTGGTGCTCTTGGCCGCCTGCTGGGAGGTTCCCATTGCTGGATTCCTCAGCTTTTTTATTCTATGGGCCCTGTGTTGTGAGGCTACTCCTGCCTGCCTCATTCCGAGCCCCTTGGAGATGTGGGTCTTCTGGTTTAGGCCACATGTGCTGGGTTCCTCACCTTTCTATGATGTGGCCACACTGGTGTGAAGACTCTCCTGCCTGGTTCTGATCACCTTGGTGATGTGGGCCGTCTGGTGAGAGACTTATCCTGGCTGTGTTCCTCACCCTTCTGTGAGGTAGGCCCTCTGCAGTGAGGTCACTCCTACCTGGCTGTCACACGTCACCTTGGCGACGTGGGACCTCAGTTGGGTGTTGGTCCCGGATTGGAGTCTCCTCCCCTTGGTAATGAGGGCCCTCTGGCGTCAGGCCCTAACTCCTGGGTTCCCTAAATTCTCTGATGTGTGCCCTGTGGTGCGAGTACACTTCTGACAGGTTCCCAACCCCATGGGAATGTGGGCCTTCTGCTCTGAGATCCCAACGCCTAGGTTGCTCACAGTTTCATGATGACGGCCCTCTGGTGTGAGATCACTCCGGCCTGGATCCCATAGTCTCGCTGCTCCTGGCCGCCTGCTGGGAGGTTCCAACTGCGGGATTCTTCACCTCTTTAATTCTATGGTCCCTCTGTTTTGAGGCTCCTCCTGCCTGCCTCAATCCCAGCTCCCTTGTGATGTGTGTCCTCTGGTTTGAGGCCACGTGTGCTTGGTCCCTCACTTTTTGGTGATGTGACCCCACTAGTGTGAGGACACTCCTGCCTGGTTCCCATTCCCTTGGTGATGTGGGCCCTCTGGTGAGAATCTGATCCTCTTTGGTTCTTCACAGTTCTGTGAGGTTGACCCTCTGCTCTGAGGTCACTCCTGCCTGGTTGTCGCACTCCGCATTGGCGACGTCGCCCCTCTGGTAGCAGTCGGAGCTGGCTGGGAGCCACCGCCCCTCGGTGATGAGGGCCCTCTGGCATCAGGCACTAATTGCTGGGCTCCCCACATTTTTTCATGTGTGCCCACTCTTGCGATGACACTCCTGCTTGTTTCCCTTCCCCATGGGGATGTGGGCCTTCTGCTCTGAGGTCACAATGGCTGGGTGGCTTACAGAATCACAATGAGGGCCCTCTGTTGTGAGTTCATGCCGGCCTGGATCTCATAGCCTCAGTGCTCTGGGCCGCCTGCTAGGAAGATCCAACTGCTGGTTTCCACACCTTTTGTATACAATGGGACATGTGTTGTGAGGTTAATCCTGCCTGCCTCACTCCGAAACCCATGGTGATGTGGGTCCTCTGGTTTGAGGCCACATGTGCTGGGTACCTCAACTTTTGATGATGTGGCCCCACGGGTGTGAGGACACTCCTGCCTGGTCCCCATCACCTTGGTGATGTGGGCCCTCTGGGGAGAGTCTGATCCTGGCTGGGTTCCCTACCATTCTGTGAGGTGGGCCCTCTGATGTCAGGTCACTCCTGCCTGGCTAGCTCACATCGCCTTGGCGACGTGGGCCCTCTGTTGGCCACTGGAGCATGCTGGGAGCCTCCTACTCCCGTGAATGATGGCCCTGGAAAAAATGCATATGCCCTTTTTGGCCAAGTGCTTCATTGACGAGGTTCTGCCACTTCTCTTATGCTTTCAGAACAATTCACGTCTACCTCCTGAAATCGGATTCCAGCAATTCTGTCCCACTTTCAAGTCCTCTTCGCAGCCTTAATTCAATATACTTTTGTACGATTTCTGTCATTTATAAGTCTGCAGGTATGTGAATGACAGTGCCCCTGAGCTCCTTTCCTCAACTCGCTTTCTTGTGAGCTGGCCACAAAACCGCAGGATTGCTTCAGGCCCTAATCTTGTTCCAGCACGGCATGCTGAGCCTTTGGTTAATTCCTTTTCCTGTTGGGAAATGAGTGTTAAAATTGCCCGTGCATACTGGGCATATACCCTGAGAAAACCAAAATTCAAAAAGAGTCATGTACCAAAATGTTCATTGCAGCTCTATTTACAATAGCCCGGAGATGGAAAGAACCCAAGCGCCCATCATCGGACGAATGGATAAAGAAGATGTGGCACATATACACAATGGAATATTACTCAGCCTTAAAAAGAAATGAAACTGAGTTATTTGTAATGAGATGGATAGACCTAGAGTCTGTCATACAGAGTGAAGTAAGTCAGAAAGAAAAAGACAAATAGTGTATGCTAACACATATATATGGAATTTAAAGGAAAAAAATGTCATGAAGAACCTAGGGATAAGACAGGAATAGAGGCGCAGACCTACTGGAGAACGGAATTGAGGATATGGGGAGGGGGAATGGTGAGTTTTGACAGGGCGAGAGAGAGTCATGGACATATACACACTAACAAATGTAGTAAGGTAGATAGCAAGGGGGAAGCAGCCGCAAGGCACAGGGATATTAGCTCGGGGCGTTGGGACAGCCTGGAGGGGTGGAAGGGGGAGAGAGGGAGGGAGGGAGACACAAGAGGGAAGACACAGGGAGCATATGTATATGTATAGCTGATTCACTTTGTTATCAAGCAAAAACTAACACACCATTGTAAAGCAATTATACCCCAATAAAGATGTTAAAAAAAATATTTGCCCGTGCACACACCTACAGATAGTCTCCCATTGGTTCTCCGTATTCCTGTTCATCTTGCGCAGAAATTGCAAACAGTGCCAAACAGGAGGTTAAAGGCACTGACTCTCCAAATGGGGAGAGTGTAAGAAAAGGGTCTGGAATGGTGAACCTGAGTACCAGGGGACGAAAACAGACATGCATGTAAAAAGGTTTCCCAGTCACACGGTGGAGCATACTCTGGGTTTCCCATGCAAATTTTAGCAGAAGGAAGAATCCCTTGAACCTGGAGAGTTGGGAACCATGGAATGGGTACCAGGCAGTATGACATCAAAGGATCTGTATTTGCTCACTGAACCTCACCAATGCTATCAGCCCAAAGGGTCCAGCCTTATCTCTCACCCAGCTCTGGGTGTAGATGTGGTAAACCAGGTTGCATCACATGCCCTGTGTGAGTTATTTAAGAATTGCTCTCTATTTCACTGTCATTGTGTTTTGTTTTTGAAATTTTTTTTTGACACTGGGATTTATCGGATTTTCACTGCTGCGTTCATGCCGCTGTACACACTCTTGATTCTCTTACGGAGACATAAATATCCACGGATTTTAAGATTCTTCCTAGTCAGGTATATTCCTAGGCGTTGAATATGTGGTGTTGGGTCCATTTCGTTGAGCAAGGAGTAGGTCTTGTCTATTACATATTTGGCTTATGGAACGGTATCTGTGCTAATTTCAGTCTCTGGTTTTATGCAGCACTCCAACGCACCTTTCTCCATAAGAAAGCACAAGTTGGTTTTATAAATTTGAGACTGTTCTGTTTTGTAATTCAGTTCATGTGTAGTCAAGTTTACATACTGTGTATTAGTGATATTTTATGATGTTTCTTTTTATGTGTGACTTATTTCACGTAGAATCACCATACCTGAATCCACTCACTATGCCGCTACGGGGCTGATGACACAGATTTCATTGCTGAGAGATATTCCATTGTACGTACGTGCCACAACTTCTTTATCCATTGTTTGCTCTCTGAGATATTTACCTGGTACTGTAAACGAGGTTCTTGTGAACAGAGAGGTCCCAAACTTTGAGGTGGCTGGGTGTTTTTGATTTTAATTTCCCTAAGCTGTAGGACAATAAGTGGAAGTGCCATAGGCTGTGTTGCTTTGTTTCTTACGTGTTTCAGTAAACACATAACACTTCTCCAAGGTGGCTGTCAGCAATTTACATCATATGCATCAGCATAATAAGGATCCCTGTTTTCCATTGCGTGTCCTCTGTTTCTGGATTTTACAATTTTTTTAAATGGCCCTTTTGCCCTGAGGGGCACTGAGACTTCATTGTAGTGCAGGTTTATTTACAAGCTTGCTTGGTTGGCCGAAAAGTGCGTATGCGTTTTTTCCTGAATATATTTAGGGAAAAAAGCATCCGCACTTTTTGGACAAGTGCATCATTATCGACGTTGTGCCTCTTTTCCTATGATTTCAGGGCAATTCCAGTCTACCCCCTGCAATAGTTTTCCTGAAATTCTGCCCCGATTTCAAGTCCCCTTCGCAGGCTTACTTCAATATATTTTTGGAGGATAGCTGTCATTTATAACTCTGCAGGTTTGTGAATTACAGTGCCCCTGAGCTGCTTTCTTCAACTCGCTTTCTTGTGAGCTGGGCACAAAACCGCAGGATTGCTTCAGGCCCTAATCTGTTTCCGGCAGGGCACACTGAGCCTTTGGTTAATTCCTCTTCCTGGTGGGAAATGAGCGTTACATTTGCCCGTGCAGACACCTACAGCTAGTCTCTCATTTGTTCTCCCTGTTCATCTTGCACAGAAATTGCAAGCTGTGCCAAAGAGCAGGTTAAAGGCACTGACTCTCCAAGCGGGGAGAGAGTTAGTAAAGCATCTGGAATGGTGAACCCGAGGACCAGGATACGAAAACTGAGATGCATTTTAAATCGTTTCCCAATCACACGGTGGACGATACTCTGGGTTTCCCATGCATGTTTTAGCTGGAGGAAGAATCCCTTGAACCTGGAGAGTTGGGACCCATGGAATGAGTACCATGCAGTATGACTGCAAAGGGTCTGCATTTGCTCACCGAAACTCACCAATGCTATCAGCCTGAAGTGTCCAGCCTTATGTCTCAACCAGCTCTGGGTGTAGATGTGTTAAATCCCGGTTGCATCACATGCCCTGAGTGAATTATTTAAGAATTGCTCTCTATTTCACTGTCTTTGTGTTTTGTTTTTGAAATTTATTTTGATAATGGGATTTATCGGATTTTCACTGCTGCGTTTATGCCGCTGTACACATGCTTGATTCTCTTACGGAGACATATAAATCCATGGGATTTAAGATTCTTCCTAGTCAGGTATATTCCTAGGCGTTGAATATGTGGTGTTGAGTCCATTTCGTTGAGCAAGGAGTAGGTGTGTTTATTACATATTTGGCTTATGGAAAGTTATCTGTGCTAATTTCAGTCTCTGGTTTTATGCAGCACCCCAAGGCACCTTTCCCCATAAGCAAGCACTAGTTGGTTTTCTAAATTTGAGACCCTGTTCTGTTTTGTAATTCAGTTCATGTGTAGTCAAGTTTACATTCCGTGTATTAGTGATATCTTATGATGTTTCTTTTTCTGTGTGACGTAGTTCACGTAGAATCACCGTACCTGCATCCACTCACTATGCCGCTACGGGCCTGATGACACAGATTTCATTGCTGAGTGATATTGCATTGTACGTACGTGCCACAACTTCTTTATCCATTTTTTGCTTTCTGGGATATTTACCTGGTACTGTAGACGAGCTTCTTGGGAACACAGCCGTCCCAAATTTGGGGTGTCTCTCTGTTTTTGATTTTAATTTACCTAAGCAATAGGACCATAAGTGCAATTGCCATAGGCTGTGTTGCTTTATTTCTTACGTGTTTCAGGAAACACCATACACTTCTCCAGGGTGGCTGTTCACAATTTACATCCTGCCAATCAGCATAACAAGGCTCTCTGTTCTCCATATCCTGTCCTACCTTTCTGGATTTTACCCTTTTTTCTGATTGCCCTTTTGCCCAGGGGGGGGGGCAGTGAGATTTCATTGTAGTGCAGATTTCCTTTACAGGCTTGCTTTGTTGGCCAAAAAGGGCGTATGCGTTTTTTCCTGAATATATTCAGGAAAAAACGCATACGCCCTTTTTGGCCAAGTGCATCATTGTCGACTTTGTGCCTCTTTTCCTATGCTTTCAGGGCAATTCCAGTCTACCCCCTGCAATCGTTTTCCTGAAATTCTGCCCCGCTTTTAAGTCCCCTTCCCAGGCTTACTTCAATATATTTTTGGAGGATAGCTGTCATTTATAACTCTGCAGGTTTGTGAATTACAGTGCCCCTGAGCTCCTTTCTTCAACTCGCTTTCTTGTGAGCTGGGCACAAAACCGGAGGATTGCTTCAGGCCTTAATCTGTTTCCAGCAGGGCACACTGAGCCTTTGTTTAATTCCTCTTCCTGGTGGGCAATGAGCGTTACATTTGCCCGTGCAGACACCTACAGCTAGTCTCTCATTGGTTCTCCCTATTCCTGTTCATCTTGCACAGAAATTGCAAGCTGTGCCAAAGAGGAGGTTAAAGGCACTGACTCTCCAAGCGGGGAGAGTGTTAGTAAAGCATCTGGAATGGTGAACCCGAGGACCAGAATACGAAAACTGAGATGCATTTTAAATCGTTTCCCAATCACACGGTGGACGATACTCTGGGTTTCCCAAGCATGTTTTAGCTGGAGGAAGAATCCCTTGAACCTGGAGAGTTGGGATCCATGGAATGGGTACCATGCAGTATGACTTCAAAGGGTCTGCATTTGCTCACCGAAACTCACCAATGCTATCAGCCTGAAGTGTCCAGCCTTATGTCTCAACCAGCTCTGGGTGTAGATGTGGTCAATCCCGGTTGCATCACATGCCCTGAGTGAATTATTTAAGAATTGCTCTCTATTTCACTGTCTTTGTGTTTTGTTTTCGAAATTTATTTTGATAACGGGATTTATCGGATTTTCACTGCTGCGTTTCAGCCGCTGTACACACGCTTGATTCTCTTACGGAGACATATATATCCATGGGTTTTAAGATTCTTCCTAGTCAGGTATATTCCTAGGCGTTGAATATGTGGTGTTGGGTCCATTTCATTGAGCAAGGAGTAGGTCTTGTCTATTACATATTTGGCTTATGGAAAGTTATCTATGCTAATTTCAGTCTCTGGTTTTATGCAGCACCACAACGCACCTTTCCCTATAAGCAAGCACTAGTTGGTTTTCTAAATTTGAGACACTGTTCTGTTTTGTAATTCAGTTCATGTGTAGTCAAGTTTACATTCCGTGTATTAGTGATATCTTATGATGTTTCTTTTTCTGTGTGACGTAGTTCACGTAGAATCACCATACCTGCATCCACTCACTATGCCGCTACGGGCGTGATGACACAGATTTCATTGCTGAGTGATATAGCATTGCACGTACGTGCCACAACTTCTTTATCCATTTTTTGCTTTCTGGGATATTTACCTGGTACTGTAGACGAGCTTCTTGGGAACACAGCCATCCCAAACTTTGGGGTGGCTCTCTGTTTTTGATTTTAATTTCCCTTAGGAATAGGACCATAAGTGCAATTGCCATAGGCTGTGTTGCTTTATTTCTTACGTGTTTCAGGAAACACCATACACTTCTCCAGGGTGGCTGTTGGCAATTTACATCCTGCCAATCAGCATAAAAAGGCTCCCTTTTCTCCATATCCTGTTCTACCTTTCTGGATTTTACACTTTTTTCAGATGGCCCTTTTGCCCAGGGGGCAGTGAGATTTCATTGTAGTGCAGATTTCTTTACAGGCTTGCTTGGTTGGCCAAAAAGGGCGTATGCGTTTTTTCCTGAATATATTCAGAAAAAAACGCATACGCACTTTTTGGCCAAGTGCATCATTGTCGACGTTGTGCCTCTTTTCCTATGCTTTCAGGGCAATTCCAGTCTACCCCCTGCAATTGTCTTCCTGAAATTCTGCCCCGCTTTCAAGTCCCCTTCGCAGGCTTACTTCAAAATTCTTTTGGAAGATAGCTGTCATTTATAACTCTGCAGGTTTGTGAATTACAGTGCCCCTGAGCTCCTTTCTTCAACTCGCTTTCTTGTGAGCTGGGCACAAAACCGCAGGATTGCTTCAGGCCCTAATCTGTTTCCGGCAGGGCACGCTGAGCCTTTGTTTAATTCCTCTTCCTGGTGGGCAATGAGCGTTACATTTGCCCTTGCCGACACCTACAGCTAGTCTCTCATTGGTTCTCCCTATTCCTGTTCATCTTGCACAGAAATTGCAAGCTGTGCCAAAGAGGAGGTTAAAGGCACTGACTCTCCAAGTGGGGAGAGTGTTAGTAAAGCATCTGCAATGGTGAACCCGAGGACCAGGATACAAAAACTGAGATGCATTTTAAATCGTTTCCCAATCACACGGTGGACGATACTCTGGGTTTCCCATGCATGTTTTAGCTGGAGGAAGAATCCCTTGAACCTGGAGAGTTGGGATGGGTACCATGCAGTATGACTTCAAAGGGTCTGCATTTGCTCACCGAACCTCACCAATGCTATCAGCCTGAAGTGTCCAGCCTTATGTCTCAACCAGCTCTGGGTGTAGATGTGGTCAATCCCGGTTGCATCACATGCCCTGAGTGAATTATTTAAGAATTGCTCTCTATTTCACTGTCTTTGTGTTTTGTTTTCGAAATTTATTTTGATAACGGGATTTATCGGACTTTCACTGCTGCATTTCAGCCGCTGTACACAGGCTTGATTCTCTTACGGAAACATATATATCCATGGGTTTTAAGATACTTCTTAGTCATGTATATTGCTAGGCGTTGAACATGTGGTGTTGGGTCTATTTCTTTGAGCAAGGGGTAGGTCTTGTCTATTATATATTTGGCTTATGGAAAGTTATCTGTGCTAATTTCAGTCTCTGGTTTTATGTAGCACCCCAACGCACCTTTCCCCATAAGCAAGCACTAGTTGGTTTTCTAAATTTGAGACCCTGTTCTGTTTTATAATTCAGTTCATGTGTAGTCAAGTTTACATTCCGTGTATCAGTGATATCTTATGATGTTTCTATTTCTGTGTGAGGTAGTTCACGTAGAATCACCGTACATGCATCTACTCACTAACCGCTACGGGCCTGATGACACAGATTTCATTCCTGAGTGATATTCCATTGTACGTACATGCCACAACTTCTTTATCCATTTTTTGCTTTCTGGGATATTTACCTGGTACTGTAGACGAGCTTCCTGTGAACACAGCCGTCCCAAACATTGGGGTGGCTGTCTGTTTTTGATTTTAATTTCCGTAAGCTATAGGACCATAAGTGCAAGTGCCATAGGCTGTGTTGCTTTTTTTCTTACGTGTTTCAGGAAACACCATACACTTCTCCAGGGTGGCTGTTGGCAATTTACATCCTGCCAATCTGCATAACAAGGCTCACTGTTCTCCATATCCTGCCATACCTTTCTGGATTTTCCACTATTTTCAGATGGCCCTTTTGCCAGGGGGGCAGTGAGACTTCATTGTAGTGCAGATTTCCTTTACAGGCTTGCTTGGTTGGCCAAAAAGGGCGTATGCGTTTTTTCCTGAATATATTCAGGAAAAAACGCATACGCCCTTTTTGGCCAAGTGCATCATTGTCGACGTTGTGCCTCTTTTCCTATGCTTTCAGGGCAATTCCATTCTACCCCCTGCAATCGTTTTCCTGAAATTCTGCCCCGCTTTCAAGTCCCCTTCGCAGGCTTACTTCAATATATTTTTGGAGGATAGCTGTCATTTATAACTCTGCAGGTTTGTGAATTACAGTGACCCTGAGCTCCTTTCTTCAACTCGCTTTCTTGTGAGATGGGCACAAAACCGCAGGATTGCTTCAGACCCTAATCTGTTTCCGGCAGGGCACACTGAGCCTTTGGTTAATTCCTCTTCCTGGTGGGAAATGAGCGTTACATTTGCCCTTGCAGACACCTATAGCTAGTCTCTAATTGGTTCTCCCTATTCCTGTTCATCTTGCACAGAAATTGCAAGCTGTGCCAAAGAGGAGGTTAAAGGCACTGACTCTCCAAGCGGGGAGAGTGTTAGTAAAGCATCTGGAATGGTGAACCCGAGGACCAGGATACGAAAACTGATATGCATTTTAAATCGTTTCCCAATCACACGGTGGACGATACTCTGGGTTTCCCATGCATGTTTTAGCTGGAGGAAGAATCCCTTGAACCTGGAGAGTTGGGACCCATGGAATGGGTACCATGCAGTATGACTTCAAAGGGTCTGCATTTGCTCACCGAAACTCACCCATGCTATCAGCCTGAAGTGTCCAGCCTTATGTCTCAACCAGCTCTGGGTGTAGATGTGGTCAATTCCGGTTGCATCACATGCCCTGAGTGAATTATTTAAGAATTGCTCTCTATTTCACTGTCTTTGTGTTTTGTTTTCGAAATTTATTTTGATAATGGGATTTATCGGATTTTCACTGCTGCGTTTCGGCCGCTGTACACACGCTTGATTCTCTTACGGAGACATATATATCCATGGGTTTTAAGATTTTTCCTAGTCAGGTATATTCCTAGGCGTTGAATATGTGGTGTTGGGTCCATTTCGTTGAGCAAGGAGTAGGTCTTGTCTATTACATATTTGGCTTATGGAAAGTTATCTGTGCTAATTTCAGTCTCTGGTTTTATGCAGCACCCCAAGGCACCTTTCCCCATAAGCAAGCACTAGTTGGTTTTCTAAATTTGAGACCCTCTTCTCTTTTGTAATTCAGTTCATGTGTAGTCAAGTTTACATTCCGTGTATTAGTGATACCTTATGATGTTTCTTTTTCTGTGTGACGTAGTTCACGTAGAATCACTGTACCTGCATCCACTCACTATGCCGCTACGGGCCTGATGACACAGATTTCATTGCTGAGTGATATTGCATTGTACGTACGTGCCACAACTTCTTTATCCATTTTTTGCTTTCTGGGATATTTACCTGGTACTGTAGACGAGCTTCCTGGGAACACAGCCGTCCCAAATTTTGGGGTGGCTCTCTGTTTTTGATTTTAATTTCCCTAAGCAATAGGACTATAAGTGCAATTGCCATAGGCTGTGTTGCTTTATTTCTTACGTGTTTCAGGAAACACCATACACTTCTCCAGGGTGGCTGTTCACAATTTACATCCTGCCAATCAGCATAACAAGGCTCCCTTTTCTCCATATCCTGTCCTACCTTTCTGGATTTTACACTTTTTTCAGATGGCCCTTTTGCCCGTGGGGCAGTGAGACTTCATTGTAGTGCAGATTTCCTTTACAGGCTTGCTTGGTTGGCCAAAAAGGGCGTATGCGTTTTTTCCTGAATATATTCAGGAAAAAACGCATACGCCCATTTTGGCCAAGTGCATCATTGTCGACGTTGTGCCTCTCTTCCTATGCTTTCAGGGCAATTCCAGTCTACCCCCTGCAATCGTTTTCCTGAAATTCTGGCGCGCTTTGAATTCCCCTTCGCAGGCTTACTTCAATATATTTTTGCAGGATAGCTCTCATTTATAACGCTGCAGGTTTGTGAATTACAGTGCCCCTGAACTCCTTTCTTCAACTCGCTTTCTTGTGAGCTGGGCACAAAACCGCAGGATTGCTTCAGGCCCTAATCTGTTTCCAGCAGGGCACACTGAGCCTTTGTTTCATTCCTCTTCCTGGTGGGCAATGAGCGTTACATTTGCCCGTGCAGACACCTACAGCTAGTCTCTCATTCGTTCTCCCTATTCCTGTTCATCTTGCACAGAAATTGCAAGCTGTGCCAAAGAGGAGGTTAAAGGCACTGACTCTCCAAGCGGGGAGAGTGTTAGTAAAGCATCTGGAATGGTGATCCCGAGGACCAGGATACGAAAACTGAGATGCATTTAAATCGTTTCCCAATCACACTGTGGACGATACTCTGGGTTTCCCATGCATGTTTTAGCTGGAGGAAGAATCCCTTGAACCTGGAGAGTTGGGACCCATGGAATGGGTACCAGGCAGTATGAGTTAAAAGGGTCTGCATTTGCTCCCAGAAACTCACCAATGCTATCAGCCTGAAGTGTCCATCCTTATGTCTCAACCAGCTCTGGGTGTAGATGTGGTCAATCCCGGTTGCATCACATGCCCTGAGTGAATTATTTAAGAATTGCTCTCTATTTCACTGTCTTTGTGTTTTGTTTTCGAAATATATTTTGATAATGGGATTTATCGGATTTTCACTGCTGCGTTTCGGCCGCTGTACACACGCTTGATTCTCTTACGGAGACATATATATCCATGGGTTTTAAGATTCTTCCTAGTTAGGTATATTCCTAGGCATTGAATATGTGGTGTTGGGTCTATTTCTTTGAGCAAGGAGTAGGTCTTGTCTATTACATATTTGGCTTATGGAAAGTTATCTGTGCTAATTTCAGTCTCTGGTTTTATGCAGCACCCCAACGCACCTTTCCCCATAAGCAAGCACTAGTTGGTTTTCTAAATTTGAGACCCTGTTCTGTTTTGTAATTCAGTTCATGAGTAGTCAAGTTTACATTCCTTGTATTAGTGATATCTTATTATGTTTCTTTTTCTGTGTGACGTAGTTCACGTAGAATCACCGTACCTGCATCCACTCACTATGCCGCTACGGGCCTGATGACACAGATTTCATTGCTGAGTGATATTGCATTGTACGTACGTGCCACAACTTCTTTATCCATTTTTTGCTTTCTGGGATATTTACCTGATACTGTAGACGAGCTTCTTGAGAACACAGCCGTCCCAAATATTGGGGTAGCTGTCTGTTTTTGATTTTAATTTCCGTTAGCTATAGGACCATAAGTGGAAGTGCCATAGGCTGTGTTGCTTTGTTTCTTACGTATTTCAGGAAACACCATACACTGCTCCAGGGTGGCTGCTGGCAATTTACATTGTGCCCATCAGCATAACAAGGCTCCCTGTTCTCCATATCCTGTCCTACCTTTCTGGATTTTACACTTTTTTCAGATGGCCCTTTTGCCCGGGGGGCAGTGAGACTTCATTGTAGTGCAGATTTCCTTTACAGGCTTGCTTGGTTGGCCAAAAAGGGCGTATGCGTTTTTTCCTGAATATATTCAGGAAAAAACGCATACGCCCTTTTTGGCCAAGTGCATCATTGTCAACGTTGTGCCTCTTTTCCTATGCTTTCAGGGCAATTCCAGTCTACCCCCTGCAATCGTTTTGTTGAAATTCTGCCCCGCTTTCAAGTCCCCTTCGCAGGCTTACTTCAATATATTTTTGTAGGATAGCTGTCATTTATAACTCTGCAGGTTTGTGAATTAGAGTGCCCCTGATCTCCTTTCTTCAACTCGCTTTCTTGTGAGCTGGGCACAAACCCGCAGGATTGCTTCAGGCCCTAATCTGTTTCCGGCAGGGCACACTGAGCCTTTGGTTAATTCCTCTTCCTGGTGGGAAATGAGCGTTACATTTGCTCGTGCAGACACCTACAGCTAGTCTCTCATTGGTTCTCCCTATTCCTGTTCGTCTTGCACAGAAATTGCAAGCTGTGCCAAGGGTAGGTTAAAGGCACTGACTCTCCAAGCGGGGAGAGTGTGAGTAAAGCATCTGGAATGGTGAACCCGAGGACCAAGATACGAAAACTGAGATGCATTTTAAATCGTTTCCCAATCACACGGTGGACGATACTCTGGGATTCCCATGCATGTTTTAGCTGGAGGAAGTATCCCTTAAAACTGGAGAGTTGGGACCCATGGAATGAGTAACATGCAGTATGACATCAAAGGGTCTGCATTTGCTCAGCGAAACTCACCAATGCTATCAGCCTGAAGTGTCCAGCCTTATGTCTCAACCATCTCTGGGTGTAGATGTGTTAAATCCCGGTTGCATCACAGCCCTGAGTTAATTATTTAAGAATAGCTCTCTATTTCACTGTCTTTGTGTTTTGTTTTTGAAATTTATTTTGATAATGGGATTTATCGGATTTTCACTGCTGCGTTTATGCCGCTGTACACACGCTTGATTCTCTTACGGAGACATATAAATCCATGGGTTTTAAGATTCTTCCTAGTCAGGTATATTCCTAGGCATTGAATATGTGGTGTTGAGTCCATTTCGTTGAGCAAGGAGTAGGTCTTTTCTATTACATATTTGGCTTATGGAAAGTTATCTGTGCTAATTTCAGTCTCTGGTTTTATGCAGCACCCCAAGGCACCTTTCCCCATAAGCAAGCACTAGTTGGTTTTCTAAATTTGAGACCCTGTTCTGTTTTGTAATTCAGTTCATGTGTAGTCAAGTTTACATTCCGTGTATTAGTGATATCTTATGATATTTTATTTTCTGTGTGACGTAGTTCACGTAGAATCACTATACCTGCATCCACTGACTATGCCGCTACGGGCCTGATGACACAGATTTCATTGCTGAGTGATATTGCTTTGCACGTACGTGCCACAACTTCTTTATCCATTTTTTGCCTTCTGGGGTATTTATCTGGTACTGTATACGAGCTTCTTGGGAACACAGCCGTCCCAAACTTTGGGGTAGCTCTCTGTTTTTGATTTTAATTTCCGTAAGAAATAGGACCATAAGTGCAATTGCCATAGGCTGTGTTGCTTTATTTCTTACGTGTTTCAGGAAACACCATACACTTCTCCAGGGTGGCTGTTCACAATTTACATCCTGCCAATCAGCATAACAAGGCTCCCTGTTCTCCATATCCTGTCCTACATTTCTGGATTTTACACTTTTTTCAGATGGCCCTTTTGCCCGGGGGGCAGTGAGACTTCATTGTAGTGCAGATTTCCTTTACAGGCTTGCTTGGTTGGCCAAAAAGGGAAAAACGCATACGCCCTTTTTGGCCAAGTGCATCATTCATGAAAAAACGCATACGCCCTTTTTGGCCAAGTGCATCATTGTCGACGTTGTGCCTCTTTTACTATGCTTTCAGGGCAATTCCAGTCTACCCCCTGCAGTCGTTTTCCTGAAATTTTGCCCCGCTTTCAAGTCCCCTTCGCAGGCTTACTTCAATATATTTTTGGAGGATAGCTGTCATTTATAACTCTGCAAGTTTGTGAATTACAGTGCCCCTGAGCTCCTTTCTTCAACTCGCTTTCTTGTGAGCTGGGCACAAAACCGCAGGATTGCTTCAGGCCCTAATCTGTTTCCGGCAGGGCACACTGAGCCTTTGGTTAATTCCTCTTCCTGGTGGGAAATGAGCGTTACATTTGCCCGTGCAGACACCTACAGCTAGTCTCTCATTGGTTCTCCCTATTCCTGTTCATCTTGCACAGAAATTGCAAGCTGTGCCAAAGAGGAGGTTAAAGGCACTGACTCTCCAAGCGGGGAGAGTGTTAGTAAAGCATCTGGAATGGTGAACCCGAGGACCAGGATACGAAAACTGAGATGCATTTTAAATCGTTTCCCAATCACACGGTGGACGATACTCTGGGTTTCCCATGCATGTTTTAGCTGGAGGAAGAATCCCTTGAACCTGGAGAGTTGGGACCCATGGAATGGGTACCATGCAGTATGACTTCAAAGGGTCTGCATTTGCTCACCGAAACACACCAATGCTATCAGCCTGAAGTGTCCAGCCTTATGTCTCAACCAGCTCTGGGTGTAGATGTGGTCAATCACGGTTGCATCACCTGCCCTGAGTGAATTATTTAAGAATTGCTCTCTATTTCACTGTCTTTGTGTTTTGTTTTCGAAATTTATTTTGATAATGGGATTTATCGGATTTTCACTGCTGCGTTTCGGCCGCTGTACACACGCTTGATTCTGTTAGGGAGACATATATATCCATGGGTTTTAAGATTCTTCCTAGTCAGGTATATTCCTAGGTGTTGAATATGTGGTGTTGGTTCCATTTCGTTGAGCAAGGAGTAGGTCTTGTCTATTACATATTTGGCTTATGGAAAGTTATCTGTGCTAATTTCAGTCTCTGGTTTTATGCAGCACCCCAAGGCAACTTTTCCCATAAGCAAGCACTAGTTGGTTTTCTAAATTTGAGACCCTGTTCTGTTTTGGAATTCAGTTCATGTGTAGTCAAGTTTACATTCCGTGTATTAGTTATATCTTATGATGTTTCTTTTTCTGTGTGACGTAGTGCACGTAGAATCACCGTACCTGCATCCACTCACTATGCCGTTATGGGCCTGATGACACAGATTTCATTGCTGAGTGATATTGCATTGTACGTACGTGCCACAACTTCGTTATCCATTTTTTGCTTTCTGGGATATTTACCTGATACTGTAGACGAGCTTCTTGAGAACAGAGCCGTCCCAAATATTGGGGTGGCTGTCTGTTTTTGATTTTAATTTCTGTAAGCTATAGGACCATAAGTGGAAGTGCCATAGGCTGTGTTGCTTTGTTTCTTACGTGTTTCAGGAAACACCATACAATTCTCCAGGGTGGCTGCTGGCAATTTACATCCTGCCAATCAGCATAACAAGGCTCCCTGTTCTCCATATCCTGTCCTACCTTTCTGGATTTTACACTTTTTTCAGATGGCCCTTTTGCCCGGGGGGCAGTGAGACTTCATTGTAGTGCAGATTTCCTTTACAGGCTTGCTTGGTTGGCCAAAAAGGGCGTATGCGTTTTTTCCTGAATATATTCAGGAAAAAACGCATACGCCCTTTTTGGCCAAGTGCATCATTGTCGACGTTCTGCCTCTTTTCCTATGCTTTCAGGGCAATTCCAGTCTACCCCCTGCAATCGTTTTCCTGAAATTCTGCCCCGCTTTCAAGTCCCCTTCGCAGGCTTACTTCAATATATTTTTGGAGGATAGCTGTCATTTATAAATCTGCAGGTTTGTGAATTACAGTGCCCCTGAGCTCCTTTCTTCAACTCGCTTTCTTGTGAGCTGGGCACAAAACCGCAGGATTGCTTCAGGCCCTAATATGTTTTCATCAGGGCACGCTGAGCCTTTGTTTAATTCCTCTTCCTGGTCGGCAATGAGCGTTACATTTGCCCGTGCAGACACCTTCAGCTAGTCTCTCATTGGTTCTCCCTATTCCTGTTCATCTTGCACAGAAATTGCAAGCTGTGCCAAACAGGAGGTTAAAGGCACTGACTCTCCAAGCGGGGAGAGTGTTAGTAAAGCATCTGGAATGGTGAACCCGAGGACCAGGATACGAAAACTGAGATGCATTTAAATCGTTTCCCAATCACACTGTGGACGATACTCTGGGTTTCCCATGCATGTTTTAGCTGGAGGAAGAATCCCTTGAACCTGGAGAGTTGGGACCCATGGAATGGGTACCAGGCAGTATGAGTTAAAAGGGTCTGCATTTGCTCCCAGAAACTCACCAATGCTATCAGCCTGCAGTGTCCATCCTTATGTCTCAACCAGCTCTGGGTGTAGATGTGGTCAATCCCGGTTGCATCACATGCCCTGAGTGAATTATTTAAGAATTGCTCTCTATTTCACTGTCTTTGTGTTTTGTTTTCGAAATATATTTGGATAATGGGATTTATCGGATTTTCACTGCTGCGTTTCGGCCGCTGTACACACGCTTGATTCTCTTACGGAGACATATATATCCATGGGTTTTAAGATTCTTCCTAGTCAGGTATATTCCTAGGCGTTGAATATGTGGTGTTGGGTCCATTTCGTTGAGCAAGGAGTAGGTCTTGTCTATTACATATTTGGCTTATGGAAAGTTATCTGTGCTAATTTCAGTCTCTGGTTTTATGCAGCACCCCAACGCACCTTTCCCCATAAGCAAGCACTAGTTGGTTTTCTAAATTTGAGACCCTGTTCTGTTTTGTAATTCAGTTCATGAGTAGTCAAGTTTACATTCCTTGTATTAGTGATATCTTATGATGTTTCTTTTTCTGTGTGACGTAGTTCACGTAGAATCACCGTACCTGCATCCACTCACTATGCCGCTACGGGCCTGATGACACAGATTTCATTGCTGAGTGATATTGCATTGTACGTACGTGCCACAACTTCTTTATCCATTTTTTGCTTTCTGGGATATTTACCTGATACTGTAGACGAGCTTCTTGAGAACACAGCCGTCCCAAATATTGGGGTGGCTGTCTGTTTTTGATTTTAATTTCCGTTAGCTATAGGACCATAAGTGGAAGTGCCATAGGCTGTGTTGCTTTGTTTCTTACGTATTTCAGGAAACACCATACACTGCTCCAGGGTGGCTGCTGGCAATTTACATCCTGCCAATCAGCATAACAAGGCTCCCTGTTCTCCATATCCTGTCCTACCTTTCTGGATTTTACACTTTTTTCAGATGGCCCTTTTGCCTGGGGGGCAGTGAGACTTCATTGTAGTGCAGATTTCCTTTACAGGCTTGCTTGGTTGGCCAAAAAGGGCGTATGCGTTTTTTCCTGAATATATTCAGGAAAAAACGCATACGCCCTTTTTGGCCAAGTGCATCATTGTCAACGTTGTGCCTCTTTTCCTATGCTTTCAGGGCAATTCCAGTCTACCCCCTGCAATCGTTTTGTTGAAATTCTGCCCCGCTTTCAAGTCCCCTTCGCAGGCTTACTTCAATATATTTTTGGAGGATAGCTGTCATTTATAACTCTGCAGGTTTGTGAATTAGAGTTCCCCGGATCTCCTTTCTTCAACTCGCTTTCTTGTGAGCTGGGCACAAACCCGCAGGATTGCTTCAGGCCCTAATCTGTTTCCGGCAGGGCACACTGAGCCTTTGGTTAATTCCTCTTCCTGTTGGGAAATGAGCGTTACATTTGCTCGTGCAGACACCTACAGCTAGTCTCTCATTGGTTCTCCCTATTCCTGTTCGTTTTGCACAGAAATTGCAAGCTGTGCCAAGGGTAAGTTAAAGGCACTGACTCTCCAAGCGGGGAGAGTGTGAGTAAAGCATCTGGAATGGTGAACCCGAGGACCAGGATACGAAAACTGAGATGCATTTTAAATCGTTTCCCAATCACACGGTGGACGATACTCTGGGATTCCCATGCATGTTTTAGCTGGAGGAAGAATCCCTTAAAACTGGAGAGTTGGGACCCATGGAATGAGTAACATGCAGTATGACATCAAAGGGTCTGCATTTGCTCAGCGAAACTCACCAGTGCTATCAGCCTGAAGTGTCCAGCCTTATGTCTCAACCATCTCTGGGTGTAGATGTGTTAAATCCCGGTTGCATCACAGCCCTGAGTGAATTATTTAAGAATAGATCTCTATTTCACTGTCTTTGTGTTTTGTTTTTGAAATTTATTTTGATAATGGGATTTATCGGATTTTCACTGCTGCGTTTATGCCACTGTACACACGCTTGATTCTCTTACGGAGACATATAAATCCATGGGTTTTAAGATTCTTCCTAGTCAGGTATATTCCTAGGTGTTGAATATGTGGTGTTGGGTCCATTTCGTTGAGCAAGGAGTAGGTCTTGTCTATTACATATTTGGCTTATGGAAAGTTATCTGTGCTAATTTCAGTCTCTGGTTTTATGCAGCACCCCGAGGCACCTTTCCCCATAAGCAAGCACTAGTTGGTTTTTTAAATTTGAGACCCTGTTCTGTTTTGTAATTCAGTTCATGTGTAGTCAAGTTTACATTCCGTGTATTAGTGATATCTTATGATGTTTCTATTTCTGTGTGATGTAGTTCACGTAGAATCACCGTACCTGCATCCACTCACTATGCTGCTATGGGCCTGATGACACAGATTTCATTGCTGAGTGATATTGCATTGTACGTACGTGCCACAACTTCTTTATCCATTTTTTGCTTTCTGGGATATTTACCTGATACTGTAGACGAGCTTCTTGTGAACACAGCCGTCCCAAATATTGGGGTGGCTGTCTGTTTTTGATTTTAATTTTCGTAAGCTATAGGACCATAAGTGGAAGTGCCATAGGCTGTGTTGCTTTCTTTCTTACATGTTTCAGGAAACACCATACAGTTCTCCAGGGTGGCTGCTGGCAATTTACATCCTGCCAATCAGCATAACAAGGCTCCCTGTTCTCCATATCCTGTCCTACCTTTCTGGATTTTACACTTTTTTCAGATGGCCCTTTTGCGTGGGGGGCAGTGAGACTTCATTTTAGTGCAGATTTCCTTTTCAGGCTTGCTTGGTTGGCCTAAAAGGGCGTATGCGTTTTTTCCTGAATATATTCAGGAAAAAACGCATACGCCCTTTTTGGCCAAGTGCATCATTGTCGACGTTCTGCCTCTTTTCCTATGCTTTCAGGGCAATTCCAGCCTACCCCCTGCAATCGTTTTCCTGAAATTCTGCCCGCTTTCAAGTCCCCTTCGCAGGCTTACTTCAATATATTTTTGGAGGATAGCTGTCATTTATAACTCTGCAGGTTTGTGAATTACAGTGCCCCTGAGCTCCTTTCTTCAACTCGCTTTCTTGTGAGCTGGGCACAAAACCGCAGGATTGCTTCAGGCCCTAATCTGTTTCCAGCGGGGCATGCTGAGCCTTTGGTTAATTCCTCTTCCTGGTGGGAAATGAGCGTTACATTTCCCGGGCAGACACCTACAGCTAGTCTCTCATTGGTTCTCCCTATTCCTGTTCATCTTGCACAGAAATTGCAAGCTCTGCCAAACAGGAGGTTAAAGGCACTGACTCTCCAAGCGGGGAGAGTGTTAGTAAAGCATCTGGAATGGTGAACCCGAGGACCAGGATACGAAAACTGAGATGCATTTTAAATCGTTTCCCAATCACACGGTGGACCATACTGTGGGTTTCCCAAGCATGTTTTAGCTGGAGGAAGAATCCCTTGAACCTGAAGAGTTGGGACCCATGGAATTGGTACCATGCAGTACGACTTCAAAGGGTCTGCATTTGCTCACCGAAAGTCACCAATGCTATCAGCCTGAAGTCTCCAGCCTTATGTCTCAACCAGCTCTGGGTGTAGATGTGGTCAATCCCGGTTGCATCACATGCCCTGAGTGAATTATTTAAGAATTGCTCTCTATTTCACTGTCTTTGTGTTTTGTTTTCGAAATTTATTTTGATAATGGGATTTATCGGATTTTAACTGCTGCGTTTCGGCCGCTGTACACACGCTTGATTGTCTTACGGAGACATATATATCCATGGGTTTTAAGATTCTTCCTAGTCAGGTATATTCCTAGGCGTTGAATATGTGGTGTTGAGTCCATTTCGTTGAGCAAGGAGTAGGTCTTGTCTATTACATATTTGGCTTATGGAATGTTATCTGTGTTAATTTCAGTCTCTGGTTTTATGCAGCACCCCAAGGCACCTTTCCCCATAAGCAAGCACAAGTTGGTTTTCTAAATTTGAGACCCTGTTCTGTTTTGTAATTCAGTTCATGTGTAGTCAAGTTTACATTCCGTGTATTAGTGATATCTTATGATGTTTCTATTTCTGTGTGACGTAGTTCACGTAGAATCACCGAACATGCATCCACTCACTATGCCGCTACGGACCTGATGACACAGATTTCATTGCTGAGTGATATTGCATTGTACGTTCATGCCTCAACTTCTTTATCCATTTTTTGCTTTCTGGGATATTTACCTGATACTGTAGACGAGCTTCTTGTGAACACAGCCGTCCCAAATATTGGGGTGGCTGTCTGTTTTTGATTTTAGTTTCCGTAAGCTATAGGACCATAAGTGGAAGTGCCATAGGCCGTGTTGCTTTGTTTCTTACGTGTTTCAGGAAACACCATACACTTCTCCAGGGTGGCTGCTGGCAATTTACATTGTGCCCATCAGCATAACAAGGCTCCCTGTTCTCCATATCCTGTCCTACCTTTCTGGATTTTACACTTTTTTCAGATGGCCCTTTAGCCCGGGGGGCAGTGAGACTTCATTGTAGTGCAGATTTCCTTTGCAGGCTTGCTTGGTTGGCCAAAAAGGGCGTATGCGTTTTTTCCTGAATATATTCAGGAAAAAACGCATACGCCCTTTTTGGCCAAGTGCATCATTGTCGACGTTCTGCCTCTTTTCCTATGCTTTCAGGGCAATTCCAGTATACCCACTGCAATGGTTTTTCTGAAACTCTGCCCCACTTTCAAGTCCCCCTCGCAGGCTTACTTCAATATATTTTTGGAGGATAGCTGTCATTTATAACTCTGCAGGTTTCTGAATTACAGTGCCCCTGAGCTCCTTTCTTCAACTCGCTTTCTTGTGACCTGGGCACAAAACCGCAGGATTGCTTCAGGCGCTAATCTGTTTCCAGCAGGGCACGCTGAGCCTTTGGTTAATTCCTCTTCCTGGTGGGAAATGAGCATTACATTTGCCCGTGCAGACACCTATAGCTAGTCTCTCATTGGTTCTCCCTATTCCTGTTCATCTTGCACAGAAATTGCAAGCTGTGCCAAACAGGAGGTTAAAGACACTGACTCTCCAAGCGGGGAGAGTGTTAGTAAAGCATCTGGAATGGTGAACCCGAGGACCAGGATACGAAAACTGAGATGCATTTTAAATCGTTTCCCAATCACACGGTGGACAATACTCTGGGTTTCCCATGCATGTTTAAGCTGGAGGAAGAATCCATTGAACCTGGAGTGTTGGGACCCATGGAATGGGTACCATGCAGTATGACTTCAAAGGGTCTGCAATTGCTCACCGAAACTCACCAATGCTATCAGCCTGAAGTGTCCAGCCTTATGTCTCAACCAGCTCTGGGTGTAGATGTGGTCAATCCCGGTTGTATCACATGCCCTGAGTGAATTATTTAAGAATTGCTCTCTATTTCACTGTCTTTGTGTTTTTTTTTCGAAATTTATTTTGATAATGGGATTTATCGGATTTTCACTGCTGCGTTTCGGCCGCTGTACACACGCTTGATTCTCTTACGGAGACATATATATCCATGGGTTTTAAGATTCTTCCTAGTCAGGTATATTCCTGGCCGTTGAATATGTGGTGTTGGGTCCATTTCGTTGAGCAAGGAGTAGGTTTTGTCTGTTACATATTTGGCTTATGGAAAGTTATCTCTGCTAATTTCAGTCTCTGGTTTCATGCAGCACCCCAAGGCACCTTTTCCCATAAGCAAGCACTAGTTGGTTTTCTAAATTTGAGACCCTGTTCTGTTTTGTAATTCAGTTCATGTGTAGTCAAGTTTACATTCCGTGTATTAGTGATATCTTATGATGTTTCTTTTTCTGTGTGATGTAGTTCACGTAGAATCACCGTACCTGCATCCACTCACTATGCCGCTACGGGCCTGATGACACAGATTTCATTGCTGAGTGATATTGCATTGTACGTACGTGCCACAACTTCTTTATCCATTTTTTGCTTTCTGGGATATTTACCTGATACTGTAGACGAGCTTCTTGTGAACACAGCCGTCCCAAATATTGGGGTGGCTGTCTGTTTTTGATTTTAATTTCCGTAAGCTATAGGACCATAAGTAGAAGTGCCATGGGCTGTGTTGCTTTGTTTCTTACGTGTTTCAGGAAACACCATACACTTCTCCAGGGTGGCTGCTGGCAATTTACATCCTGCCAATCAGCATAACAAGGCTCCCTGTTCTCCATATCCTGTCCTACCTTTCTGGATTTTACACTTTTTTCAGATGGCCCTTTTGCCCGGGGGGCAGTGAGACTTCATTGTAGTGCAGATTTCCTTTACAGGCTTGCTTGGTTGGTCAAAAAGGGCGTATTCGTTTTTTCCTGAATATATTCAGGAAAAAACGCATACGCCCTTTTTGGCCAAGTGCATCATTGCCGACGTTCTGCCTCTTTTCCTATGCTTTCAGGTCAATTCCAGTCTACCCCCTGCAATCGTTTTCCTGAAATTCTGCCCCGCTTTCAAGTCCCCTTCGCAGGCTTACTTCAATATATTTTTGGAGGATAGCTGTCATTTATAACTCTGCAGATTTGTGAATTACAGTGCCCCTGAGCTCCTTTCTTCAACTCGCTTTCTTGTGAGCTGGGCACAAAACCGCAGGATTGCTTCAGGCCCTAATCTGTTTCCGGCCGGTCATGATGAGCCTTTGGTTAATTCCTGTTCCTGGTGGGAAATGAGCGTTACATGTGACCGTGCAAACACCTACAGCTAGTCTCTCATTGGTTCTCCCTATTCCTGTTCATCTTGCACAGAAATTGCAAGCTGTGCCAAACAGGAGTTTAAAGGTACTGACTCTCCAAGCAGGGAGAGTGTTAGTAAAGCATCTGGAATGGTGAACCCGAGGACCAGGATACGAAAACTGAGATGCATTTTAAATCGTTTCCCAATCACACGGTGGACCATACTGTGGGTTTCCCATGCATGTTTTAGCTGGAGGAAGAATCCCTTGAACCTGAAGAGTTGGGACCCATGGAATAGATACCATGCAGTATGACTTAAAAGGGTCTGCATTTGCTCACCGAAACTCACCAATGTTATCAGCCTGAAGTGTCCAACGTTATGTCTCAACCAGCTCTGGGTGTAGATGTGGTCAATCACTTTTGCATCACATGCCCTGAGTGAATTATTTAAGAATTGCTCTCTATTTCAGTGTCTTTGTGTTTTGTTTTCGAAATTTATTTTGATAATGGGATTTATCGGATTTTCACTGCTGCGTTTCGGCCGCTGTACACACGCTTGATTCTCTTACGGTGACACATATATCCATGGGTTTTAAGATTCTTCCTAGTCAGGTATATTCCTAGGCGTTGAATATGTGGTGTTGAGTCCATTTCGTTGAGCAAGGAGTAGATCTTGTCTATTACATATTTGGCTTATGGAATGTAATCTGTGCTAATTTCAGTCTCTGATTTTATGCAGCACCCCAAGGCACCTTTCCCCATAAGCAAGCACTAGTTGGTTTTCTAAATTTGAGACCCTGTTCTGTTTTGTAATTCAGTTCATGTGTAGTCAAGATTACATTCCGTGTATTAGTGATATCTTATGATGTTTCTTTTTCTGTGTGACGTAGTTCACGTAGAATCACCGTACCTGCATCCACTCACTATGCCGCTACGGGCCTGATGACACAGATTGCATTGCTGAGTGATATTGCATTGCACGTACGTGCCACAACTTCTTTATCCATTTTTTGCTTTCTGGGATATTTACCTGGTACTGTAGACGAGCTTCTTGTGAACACAGCCGTCCCAAATATTGGGGTGGCTGTCTGTTTTTCATTTTAATTTCCGTAAGCTATAGGACCATAAGTGTAAGTGCCATAGGCTCTGTTGCTTTGTTTCTTACGTGTTTCAGGAAACACCATAAACTTCTCCAGGGTGGCTGCTGGCAATTTACATCCTTCCCATCAGCATAACAAGGCTCCCTGTTCTCCATATCCTGTCCTACCTTTCTGGATTTTACACTTTTTTCAGATGGCCCTTTTTCCCAGGGGGGCAGTGAGATTTCATTGTAGTGCAGATTTCCTTTACAGGCTTGCTTGTTTGGCCAAAAATGGCATATGCGTTTTTTCCTGAATATATTCAGGAAAAAACGCATATGCCCTTTTTGGCCAAGTGCATCATTGTCGACGTTGTGCCTCTTTTCCTATGCTTTCAGGGCAATTCCAGTCTACACCCTGCAGTCGTTTTCCTGAAATTCTGCCCCGCTTTCAAGTCCCCTTCGCAGGCTTACTTCAATATATTTTTGGAGGATAGCTGTTAATTATAACTCTGCAGGTTTGTGAATTACAGTGCCCCTGAGCTCCTCTCTTCAACTCGCTTTCTTGTGAGCTGGGCACAAAACCGCAGGATTGCTTCAGGCCCTAATCTGTTTCCGGCAGGGCACACTGAGCCTTTGGTTAATTCCTCTTCCTGGTGGGAAATGAGCGTTACATTTTCCCGTGCAGACACCTACAGCTAGTCTCTCATTGGTTCTCCGTATTCCTGTTCATCTTGCACAGAAATTGCAAGCTGTGCCAAATAGGAGGTTAAAGGCACTGACTCTCCAAGCGGGGAGAGTGTTAGTAAAGCATCTGGAATGGTGAACCCGAGGACCAGGATACGAAAACTGAGATGCATTTTAAATCGTTTCCCAATCACACGGTGGACGATACTCTGGGTGTCCCATGCATGTTTTAGCTGGAGGAAGAATCCCTTGAACCTGGAGAGTTGGGAACCATGGAATGGGTACCATGCAGTATGACTTCAAAGGGTCTGCATTTGCTCACCGAAACTCACCAATGCTATCAGCCTGAAGTGTCCAGCCTTATGTCTCAACCAGCTCTGGGTGTAGATGTGGTCAATCCCGGTTGCATCACATGCCCTGAGTGAATTATTTAAGAATTGCTCTCTATTTCACTGTCTTTGTGTTTTGTTATTGAAATTTATTTTGATAATGGGATTTATCGGATTTACACTGCTGCGTTTATGCCGCTGTACACATGCTTGATTCTCTTACGGAGACATATAAATCTATGGGTTTTAAGATTCTTCCTAGTCAGGTATATACCTAGGCGTTGAATATGTGGTGTTGAGTCCATTTCGTTGAGCAAGGAGTAGGTCTTGTCTATTACATATTTGGCATATGGAATGTTATCTGTGCTAATTTCTGTCTATGGTTATATGCAGCACCCCAAGGCACCTTTCCCCATAAGCAAGCACTAGTTGGTTTTCTAAATTTGAGACCCTGTTCTCTTTTGTAATTCAGTTCATGTGTAGTCAAGTTTACATTCCGTGTATTAGTTATAACTTATGATGTTTCTTTTTCTGTGTGACGTAGTTCACGTAAAATCACCGTACCTGTGTCCACTCACTATGCCGCTATGGGCCTGATGACACAGATTTCATTGCTCAGTGATATTGCATTGCACGTACGTGCCACAACTTCTTTATCCATTTTTTGCTTTCTGGGATATTTACCTGGTACTCTAGACGAGCTTCTTGTGAACAGAGCCGTCCCAAACTTTGGGGTGGCTCTCTGTTTTTGATTTTAATTTCCCTAAGCAATAGGACCATAAGTGCAATTGCCATAGGCTGTGTTGCTTTATTTCTTCCGTGTTTCAGGAAACACCATACACTTCTCCAGGGTGGCTGCTGGCAAATTACATCCTGCCAATCAGCATAACAAGGCTCCCTGTTGTCCATATCCTATCCTACCTTTCTGGATTTTACACTTTTTCAGATGGCCCCTTTGCCCGGGAGGGCAGTGAGATTTCATTGTAGTGCAGATTTCCTTTACAGGCTTGCTTGGTTGCCCGAAAACGGCGTATGCGTTTTTGACTGAATATATTCAGGAAAAAACGCATACGCCCTTTTTGGCCAAGTGCATCATTGTCGACGTTGTGCCCCTTTACTCTGCTTTCAGGGCAATTCCAGTCTACCCCCTGCAATCGTTTTCCTGAAATTCTGCCCCGCTTTCAAGTCCCCTTCGCAGGCCTACTTCAATATACTTTTGGAAGATAGCTGTCATTTATAACTCTGCAGGTTTGTGAATTACAGTGCCCCTGAGCTCCTTTCTTCAACTCGCTTTCTTGTGAGCTGGGCACAAAACCGCAGGATTGCTTCAGGCCCTAATCTGTTTTCAGCAGGGCACGCTGAGCCTTTGGTTAATTCCTCTTCCTGGTGGCAATGAGTGTTACACTTGCCCGTGCAGACACCTACAGCTAGTCTCTCATTGGTTCTCCCTATTCCTGTTCATCTTGCACAGAAATTGCAAGCTGTGCCAAACAGGAGGTTAAAGGCACTGACTCTCCAAGCGGGGAGAGTGTTAGTAAAGCATCTGGAATGGTGAACCCGAGGACCAGGATACGAAAACTGAGATGCATTTTAAATCGTTTCCGAATCACACGGTGGACCATACTCTGGGTTTCCCATGCATGTTTTAGCTGGAGGAAGAATCCCTTGAACCTGGAGAGTTGGGACCGATGGAATAGGTACCATGCAGTATGACTTCAAAGGGTCTGCATTTGCTCACCGAAACTCACCAATTCTATCACCCTGAAGTGTCCAGCCTTATGTCTCAACCAGCTCTGGGTGTAGATGTGTTAAATCCCGGTTGCATCACATGCCCTGAGTGAATTATTTAAGAATTGCTCTCTATTTCACTGTCTTTGTGTTTTGTTTTTGAAATTTATTTTGATAATGGGATTTATCGGATTTTCACTGCTGCGTTTCGGCCGCCGTACACACGCTTGATTCTCTTACGGAGACATATATATCCATGGGTTTAAGACTCTTCCTAGTCAGGTATATTCCTAGGCGTTGAATATGTGGTGTTGGGTCCATTTCGTTGAGCAAGGAGTAGGTCTTGTCTATTACATATTTGGCTTATGGAAAGTTATCTGTGCTAATTTCAGTCTCTGGTTTTATGTAGCACCCCAAGGCACCTTTTCCCATAAGCAAGCACTAGTTGGTTTTCTAAATTTGAAACCCTGTTCTGTTTTGTAATTCAGTTCATGTGTAGTCAAGTTTACATTCCGTGTATTAGTGATATCTTATGATGTTTCTTTTTCTGTGTGACGTAGTTCACGTAGTATCACCGTACCTGCATCCACTCACTATGCCGCTACGGGCCTGATGACACAGATTTCATTGCTGAGTGATATTGAATTGTACGTACGTGCCACAACTTCTTTATCCATTTTTTGCTTTCTGGGATATTTACCTGATACTGTAGACGAGCTTCTTGTGAACACAGCCGTCCCAAATATTGGGGTGGCTGTCTGTTTTTGATTTTAATTTCCGTAAGCTATAGGACCATAAGTGGAAGTGCCATAGGATGTGTTGCTTTGTTTCTTACGTGTTTCAGGAAACACCATACACTTCTCCAGGGTGTCTGCTGGCAATATACATCCTGCCAATCAGCATAACAAGGCTCCCTGTTCTCCATATCCTGTCCTACCTTTCTGGATTTTACACTTTTTTCAGATGGCTCTTTTGCCCGGGCGGCAGTGAGACTTCATTGTAGTGCAGATTTCCTTTACAGGCTTGCTTGGTTGACCAAAAAGGGCGTATGCGTTTTTTCCTGAATATATTCAGGAAAAAACGCATACGCCCTTTTTGGCCAAGTGCATCATTGTCGACGTTCTGCCTCTTTTCCTATGCTTTCAGGGCAATTCCAGTCTACCCCCTGCAATCGTTTTCCTGAAATTCTGCCCCAATTTCAAGTCCCCTTCGCAGGCTTACTTCAATATATTTTTGGAGGATAGCTGTCATTTATAACTCTGCAGGTTTGTGAATTACAGTGCCCCTGAGCTCCTTTCTTCAACTCGCTTTCTTGTGAGCTGGGCAGAAAACCGCAGGATTGCTTCAGGCCCTAATCTGTTTCCGGCAGGGCACGCTGAGCCTTTGGTTAATTCCTCTTCCTCGTGGGAAATGAGCGTTACATTTGCCCGTGCAGACACCTACAGCTAGTCTCTCATTGGTTCCCCCTATTCCTGTTCATCTTGCACAGAAATTGCAAGCTGTGCCAAACAGGAGGTTAAAGGCACTGACTCTCCAAGCAGGGAGAGTGTTAGTAAAGCATCTGGAATGGTGAACCCGAGGACCAGGATACGAAAACTGAGATGCATTTTAAATCGTTTCCCAATCACACGGTGGACGATACTCTGGGTTTCCCATGCATGTTTTAGCTGGAGGAAGAATCCCTTGAACCTGGAGAGTTGGGACCCATGGAATGGGTACCATGCAGTATGACTTCAAAGGGTCTGCATTTGCTCACCGAAACACACCAATGCTATCAGCCTGAAGTGTCCAGCCTTATGTCTCAACCAGCTCTGGGTGTAGATGTGGTCAATCCCGGTTGCATCACATGCCCTGAGTGAATTGTTTAAGAATTGCTCTCTATTTCACTGTCTTTGTGTTTTGTTTTCAAAATTTATTTTGATAATGGGATTTATCGGATTTTCAGTACTGCGTTTTGGCCGCTGTACACACGCTTGATTCTCTTACGGAGACATATATATCCATGGGTTTTAAGATTCTTCCTAGTCAGGTATATTCCTAGGCGTTGAATATGTGGTGTTGGGTCCATTTCGTTGAGCAAGGAGTAGGTCTTGTCTATTACATATTTGGCTTATGGAAAGTTATCTGTGCTAATTTCAGTCTCTGGTTTTATGCAGCACCCCAAGGCACCTTTCCCCATAAGCAAGCACTAGTTGGTTTTCTAAATTTGAGACCCTGTTCTGTTTTGTAATTCAGTTCATGTGTAGTCAAGTTTACATTCCGTGTATTAGTGATATCTTATGATGTTTCTTTTTCTGTGTGACGTAGTTCACGTAGAATCACCGTACCTGCATCCACTCACTATGCCGCTACGGGCCTGATGACACAGATTTCATTGCTGAATGATATTGCATTGCACGTACGTGCCACAACTTCTTTATCCATTTTTTGCTTTCTGGGATATTTACCTGGTACTGTAGACGAGCTTCTTGGGAACACAGCCGTCCCAAACTTTGGGGTGGCTCTCTGTTTTTAATTTTAATTTTCCTAAGGAATAGGACCATAAGTGCAATTGCCATAGGCTGTGTTGCTTTATTTCTTATGTGTTTCAGGAAACACCATACACTTCTCCAGGGTGGCTGTTGGCAATTTACATCCTGCCAATCAGGAGAACAATGCTCCCTGTTCTCCATATCCTGTCCTAACTTTCTGGATTTTACACTTTTGTCAGATGGCCCTTTTGCCCGAGAGGCAGTGAGATTTCATTGTAGTGCAGATTTCCTTTACAGGCTTGCTTGGTTGGCCAAAAAGGGCGTATGCGTTTTTTCCTGAATATATTCAGGAAAAAACGCATACGCCCTTTTTGGCCAAGTGCATCATTGTCGACGTTCTGCCTCTTTTCCTATGCTTTCAGGGCAATTCCAGTCTACCCCCTGCAATCGTTTTCCTGAAATTTTGCCCCGCTTTCAAGTCCCCTTCGCAGGCTTACTTCAATATACTTTTGGAAGATAGCTGTCATTTATAACTCTGCAGGTTTGTGAATTACAGTGCCCCTGAGCTCCTTTCTTCAACTCGCTTTCTTGTGAGCTGGGCACAAAACCGCAGGATTGCTTCAGGCCCTAATCTGTTTCCAGCAGGGCACACTGAGCGTTTGTTTAATTCCTCTTCCTGGTGGGCAATGAGCGTTACATTTGCCCGTGCAGACACCTACAGCTAGTCTCTCATTGGTTCTCCCTATTCCTGTTCATCTTGCACAGAAATTGCAAGCTGTGCCAAAGAGGAGGTTAAAGGCACTGACTCTCCAAGCGGGGAGAGTGTTAGTAAAGCATCAGGAATGGTGAACCCGAGGACCAGGATACGAAAACTGAGATGCATTTTAAATCGTTTCCCAATCACACGGTGGACGATACTCTGGGTTTCCCATTCATGTTTTAGATGGAGGTAGAATCCCTTGAACCTGGAGAGTTGGGACCCATGGAATGGGTACCATGCAGTATGACTTCAAAAGGTCTGCATTTGCTCACCAAAACTCACCAATACTATCAGCCTGAAGTGTCCAGCCTTATGTCTCAACCAGCTCTGGGTGTAGATGTGGTCAATCCCGGTTGCATCACATGCCCTGAGTGAATCATTTAAGAATTGCTCTCTATTTCACTGTCTTTGTGTTTTGTTTTCGAAATTTATTTTGATAATGGGATTTATCGGATTTTCACTGCTGCGTTTCGGCCGCTGTACACACGCTTGATTGTCTTACGGAGACATATATATCCATGGGTTTTAAGATTCTTCCTAGTCAGGTATATTCCTAGGCGTTGAATATGTGGTGTTGGGTCCATTTCGTTGAGCAAGGAGTAGGTCTTGTCTATTACATGTTTGGCTTATGGAAAATTATCTGTGCTAATTTCAGTCTCTGGTTTTTTGCAGCACCCCACGGCACCTTTCCCCATAAGCAAGCACTAGTTGGTTTTCTAAATTTGAGACCCTGTTCTGTTTTGTAATTCAGTTCATGTGTAGTCAAGTTTACATTCTGTGTATTAGTGATATCTTATGATGTTTCTTTTTCTGTGTGACGTAGTTCACGTAGAATCACCGTATCTGCATCCACTGACTATGCCGCTACGCGCCTGATGACACAGATTTCATTGCTGAGTGATATTGCATTGTACGTACGTGCCACAACTTCTTTATCCATTTTTTGCTTTCTGGGATATTTACCTGATACTGTAGACGAGCTTCTTGTGAACACAGCCGTCCCAAATATTGGGGTGGCTGTCTGTTTTTGATTTTAATTTCCGTAAGCTATAGGACCATAAGTGGAAGTGCCATAGGCTGTGTTGCTTTGTTTCTTACGTGTTTCAGGAAACACCATACACTTCTCCAGGGTGGCTGCTGGCAATTTACATCCTGCCAATCAGCATAACAAGGCTCCCTGTTCTCCATATCCTGTCCTACCTTTCTGGATTTTACACTTTTTTCAGATGGCCCTTTTGCCTGGGGGGGCAGTGAGATTTCATTGTAGTGCAGATTTGTTTACAGGCTTGCTTGGTTGGCCAAAAAGGGCGTATGCGTTTTTTCCTAAATATATTCAGGAAAAAAACGCATACGCACTTTTTGGCCAAGTGCATCATTGTCGACGTTGTGCCTCTTTTCCTATGCTTTCAGGGCAATTCCAGTCTAACCCCTGCAATCGTTTTCCTGAAATTCTGCCCCGCTTTCAAGTCCCCTTCGCAGGCTTACTTCAATATATTTTTGGAGGATAGCTGTCATTTATAACTCTGCAGGTTTGTGAATTACAGTGCCCCTGAGCTCCTTTCTTCAACTCGCTTTCTTGTGAGCTGGGCACAAAACCGCAGGATTGCTTCAGGCCTAATCTGTTTCCGGCAGGGCACGCTGAGCCTTTGGTTAATTCCTCTTCCTGGTGGGAAATGAGCCTTACATTTGCCCGTGCAGACACCTATAGCTAGTCTCTCATTGGTTCTCCCTATTCCTGTTCATCTTGCGCAGAAATTGCAAGCTGTGCCAAACAGGAGGTTAAAGGCACTGACTCTCCAAGCAGGGAGAGTGTTAGTAAACCGTCTGGAATGGTGAACCCGAGGACCAGGATACGAAAACTGAGATACATTTTAAATCGTTTCCTAATCACACGGTGGACCATACTCGGCGTTTCCCACGCATGTTTTAGCTGAAGAAAGTATCCCTTGAACCTGGAGAGTTGGGACCCTTGGAATGGGTACCATGCAGTATGACTTCATTGGATCTGCATTTGTTCACCGAAACTCACCAATGCTATCAGCCTGAAGTGTCCAGCCTTATGTCTCAACCAGCTCTGGGTGTAGATGTGGTAAATCTTGGTTGCATCACATGCCCTGAGTGAATTATTTAAGAATTGCTACCTATTTCACTGTCATTGTGTTTTGTTTTTGAAATTTATTATAATAATGGGATTTATCGGATTTTCACTGCTTCGTTTATGCCACTGTACACGCGCTTGATTCTCTTACGGAGACATATAAGTCAATGGGTTTTAAGATTCTTACTAATCCGGTATATTCTTAGGCATTGAATATGGCGTGTTGAGTCCATTTCGTTGAGCAAGGAGTAGGTCTTGACTATTACATATTTGGCTTATGGAATGGTATCTGTGCTAATTTCAATCTCTGGTTTTATGCAGCACCCCAACTCACCTTTCCCCTTACGGAAGCATAAGTTGGTTTTTTTAATTTGAAACCCTCTTCTCTTTTGTAATTCAGTTCATGTGTAGCCATGTTAACATTCCATGTATTAGTGATATCTTATGTCTTTTTCTTTTTGAATTATGTGACTTCGAATGATCACACGTAACTCCTCTGGAGTTGTTATAACTGGCCGTATTTCATTGATTTCCAGGCTGAGTAATATTCCACTCTACATAAGCACCACATCTCTGTCCGTTTTTTCTCTACAGATACATTTAAGTTATATTCTAGTCGAGGATCTTTTAAATAGAGAGGTGGTAAATATTGGGGTGCCTGTGTCCTCTCGATTTTTGTTTTTCCCAAGATATACGTCCATGAGTGCAAGTGCCCTGTGCTCGGTAGCTCATTTTTTAGATGCTTTAGTAAACACAATAGACTTATCCAGAGTGACCGTTGGCAATATACATTTCCACTATAAGACTCACAGGGCTCCCTTTTCTCCTTGCCCTGTCCTGCATTTCTGGTGTTTACACTTTATGAGGACGGCTCTTCGGACTGATGCAAAGTGATATGTTTTGTAGTATTGATTTCCAGTGCCCACCTGTTTGGTTGGCTAAAAAAGTGTATGCCCTTTTCTTGAATATATACAGAAAAAGATGCATACACCCTTTTTGGCCAACTGCAATGTTGGCAATGTTCAGCCCCTTTTCTTGTGCTTAATGGCGAGTCCTTTCTACCTCTTCCAATCCCTTTCCTGCCATTCTCCGTTGCTTACAAGTCCTTTTCTCTGACTTTCCTCAAGACATTTTTCAGTGATAGATATTTTCAATTCTGCAGTTTCGTGAATTTTAGTGCCCCTGAGTTCCATTTTCCAACTTGTGTTTATGGGAACTGGCCACAAAGCATCAGGATTCCTCAAGCCCTATTCTGTTTCCATGGGCAACCCTAGCCTTTGGTCAATTCGTCTTCCTGATTGGAAATTAGAGTGGCATGTGCCTGTCCGAACACCTAGGACTTGTCTCTCATTGTTCCTCCTCCTTCTGCTTCATCCTCTGGACAAATTCCAAACTGTATGCAACAGGATGTTGACAGTGCTGACATCTCCAAGTGGGGAGACTGTTAGTAAAGACGCTGGAGTGGTGAACCCTAGCACCAAGAGATGAGGAGATGAGATGCCTTTTCCAAACTTTTCCCGATCAGACGGTATACCATCCTCTGGGTGTGACAGGCATGTTTTAGGTGTAGGAAGGGTCCCATTCATGTGAGGAGAACACCAGGGGATTTTAAATATCAGTGTCTCTCCGCAACCCAAACTGGGGAATTTTTTAAGCTACGGCTACACATATGTTCATTAAGGGCCTTGGGAAGTAGGCAGAGTCCAAACTTTAGATGATTGAAGTCTTCAGGGTCAGAAGCACTCACCACTGTCTTCCCTTAGATTCCATTTTTACTGTCATTGATGGATGATGTCAATAAAAATATCTATTCTTTTTCAGATCATTTCCCCTTATAGGTTATTGCAAAATATTGAGTGTAGTTCCCTGTGCTATACAGTAGTTCCTTGCTGATGATTTCATACATAGCAGTGTGTATGTGTTAATCCCAAACTGTTAATTTATCCCTCCCCCTACCATTTCCCTTTGGTAATAATAAATTATAAGATTTTATGCTTCTCAGAAATGGGGGAGCTGAAAGAGAGGTATCATTTTCAATGCAAAAGCATTTAAAACAAGATTGAAGCTTTAACCAAGATTATTAGATGTACATCCTTGGAAAGAAATCACTTTGTTTCTCTAATATTGACCTGACAAAGAAGACAAACCTTTTCACTGAAATTGCTTATAAGAAAGTGATGGAAATATCAAATGGAAGTGTTAGAAACATCTTATTTTACCCGAGCCTTATACACTGTTCTATGTTAATTACAGTTTGGCTCACACATCTGTTCATTGAAGTTACAATGTTCTCAATTTCTGTTACTGATCCTCCAGAGTGGACGCCAACAAGTGTCCCCCTGCCCAGTGTCATTGGAGCCAATAGATCGAGACTGAGTTTGGTTCAAAAGCAAAGGAAACTTTATAGTTTGATCAGAGAATGGAGAGGTGCTACCCTGTGGGCTGTGGGCTGGGCTGCTGTGTAGAGATCCTGTCAGAGTCACTGGGAGGGAGGGGGCTGAGCTCTCGAGGACCTGGTTGGCTGCAGCTCAGGCTCTATGTCACGGAGTCTGAACTGGGCCCCAGGAGCTGAAGTGTCATCGAGCCATTCTGCTCTAGGAAATCTGGTCTGAAGTGCCGGGTGTGGAACCTCTGTATGCGGGACACTAGGAGCACCTGAAATTAGACAAAGCACAAAGGATAAAAATGGTTAGACTTTATTTTATTGCCCAGATTCTATTTTTATCTCCCAGGCATTTTTAAGGGGCTTTGCCTGGGACAAACTTCTCTTCTGCCTTTTGTCCCTTTCCTCATTCTTGGAGTGCTGCGGGTGCAGACCCTTCTTCTGTAACTGCTGAATGCTGAGTTAGGAAGCTTCATACCCGTGGGCGAGGGTCAGAACTTCTCCCCAGCAGCCTCCAGGTGACGTTGATTGTCCCCAGGCCTCCTGCCTCCCTGCTCGTCCACCTGAGCACCAGTATTGGAAGTGTTATAGATTCTAATGACCTTTAAGGGTCCAGAAAGGAGATGTGCAGTGGCGCTGTGAGGTCCAGTTTCACTCCGCCCCACATTTGTTCGGCCACCTTAGGCTGACCGTTTCTGCCAGCCTAGATGCTCTGACTGACCGTTTCTGCCAGCCTAGATGCTCTGACCAACAGTCTGCGCTTTCTTCCATTAGGCCCCTGAATTAACGTAAAAACAGCACCAGGTGTCAGGATCCTGCCCGCTCAGCTCCCAGACAGTCCAGGGTCAGTGGTGATGAAGGATCATGATGGTCACTGAGTCAAGAGCCTTTGGAAGTAAACAGGAGTCCAGCCGATCTTATTGGCCACCATCATCAGGGTGTCTGTAGGCTTTTCTATGGTGACAGCATGATATACGGTTCCCCCGCCAAGATTATTAGCTCCCCTCTGGGTACAGTAAGTACTGCAAGCAGTAGTCTACTCTTTTGGGACACACTCTTGTTGTTTTATGAGAGAAACTCCAGGTCAAGTGATGGTCACACGGGTCGTCATGGTGCCCCGTTGCCCCCGGTTATCTCTCTGGAGGTTGGAGTTGGAGGGCCTCCTCAATCGAGGTCAGTGTGCCCACGGAGCAAACCCTGCAACTTCAGGGCATGGTTGGGGGTTAGGATCACCACGTGGGGTCCGTTTCCCTTAGAAGGGAGGTGGCCTTTTGGGCTGCTGATTTCCAGGTTTTCAGATACCACCAGTATCTTGGCCAGATGTGGCGGTGGGCCAAGCCCCTTGGTGACCATAGTTTATCCTACCTGGATGGCATTCTTGCATTGTTCCATTTCAAGTGGTCCCAGTTTTTGCACTAATACTCCAATGGCGATTCACCTTTCACCAGGAATGTAAAGGTCAAAGTGTTTAGCTAAATTAGGGAGTTCCAGGGCAAGGGTCTGAATTGACTGCTCTTTCCATTCTTGAAAGGCCACTTCTGGATTCTATTCAAAAGGATCATCATCTTTTCCTTTCAGTGTTTCATATAGAGGCCCAGCTAGTAGACTGTAGTTAGGGATCCAGAGGCAGGAAACCCTGGCTTCCCCAGGAACCCCTAAGCTGTCTTCTAGTTTCAGAAAGGGGTAAGGCTGTAAATTGTTTCTTCCCTTTCCTGGGATGGGCTTCTCCGACCTTCTGTGAGAATGAAGCCCAGGCAGGTCACCGTAGTCTGTGATACTTGAGCTTTTTCGTGGACAACTTCTATCCTTTATTGGCTTGGTAGTTCTGAGGCCTCCTTAGTAGGGCTGGCGATCAGAATGTCGTCTGAATATTGAAGGAGTGTTTCCTTTTCCAGAGGTAGAACTTTTAGGTCTTTAGCTGAGCTTTCCCCAAAGATGGTGTGGGAATTTTTGAACCCTTGGGGCAAGACAGCCTGGAAGTATTGTTTTAGTTGTATGTTGAGTCCTGTCACTCACAAGCCAAAATTTCTTGTGACTCTGGGACTAATGGAATACAAAAGAAGGCATCAGTGAAGACTAATACAGAATACCAAGTCCTGGTGGTTGGTAGAATGACCAGCAGGGTGTAGGATTTAGGAACTACTGGAGGTATATCCTCAGTGGCTTCACTGACTGTCCTGACATCCTTTACCAGGACTCCAGCAGCCCATGGGGCTCTCGAGGTCAGGCCAATCCCAGGATATGGAGCTCACCTGGGCAGGTACCCTACCCCCACCCCAGCCCACGGGGCTCTCGTGTTCAGGCCCCTCCCAGGATATGGGATTCCCTGGGCAGGTCCTCTGCAGTCCATGGGGCTCCCGTGGTCAGGCCCCTCCCAGGATACAGAGCTACCCTTGCAGGTACCTTGGCAGGGCTGGGCACACAGGAACCGTGCACATAGCCCTTATTGCAGAGCACTCCCAGCTCACCTGTCGCTCAGATCTGACACAGAGCACCTCAGAGCAGGACTTGAACTAACAAACAGCAGCTCTGACAGGTCTGTGACCCTGGGCATCACTCTGTGCGGCCTCCTCCACCTGGTCTTTCAGAGACTTCCACTGCACCCGGGGCACCAGGCCTCTGTCTCCAACCACCACCCACCCCTCCTCTCCCTGACTCCTGGGTTCCTCTCATTAGGAGAGGGTTTTCTTGAAGTTGTCTCCCACTCATGGGCCAGATAATATAATTAGAAAACAAGCCAGAGCTGCAGCCCCTTGTCTATCCTGACTCTCAGGAGCCCACACCTGTTCCTTGGACCTGGCCAATTCAGCAAGTTCCATTTTCAGCAACTGTGAGCCCCTGAGGGGTGATTATTGGCTGGCTTGGGAAGCCTGACCGTGCCGGCCAGCCCTCCCCAGGTGTGCCTGTGTTGAGATCAATATAAAGACCGCTCCAGGCAGCAAGAGCCCCTGCAGCTGTGCCTGACGCCATTTTCTCTGCCCTGTCAGCAGTCTCGGGGCTGGGCTGGTGGGAGGGAGTGAGAGGCCACGGCTTTGTGGGTGTCCCAGTGTGAGTGGGGCTCTGCTGGACTTTCTGCAGCAGTTGCCAAGATGCTACCTGCTAAAGAAGAGGATGTGTCACCCACACCTGCCGCTGGAATTTCTCCCTGGGCACAGGTGAGGAAGGAAGAAAACAGTGGGGGCCCGGGACAGCAGGGGTATCTCAGGCAGGGAAATGGAGAGCTTCTAGAAGAGCACCCAGGGCCAGGACCATCCTGGCTGGCCTGCAGGCACCAAGTCGGCTGGCATGCTGTCCCTCATGTGGCTCCATGGCCCTTCCTCTAGGTTTTCAAGTCCTTGTACATATTCAGGTGTTTAGCCTTGGAAGGGTGGGAACATTTCAGCAGCAGCTGGCCTGGGGCTCGGCCCACGTTTACTCACAGATACCTCGGCACGGTCCCCCAGCTTTGCAGTGAGGACGCTTGTTGCGAGGAGCATGCTGGCTGAATGGGAGATGATTCCCCACCACTGACCAACTTCAGAATTGTTTGCAATTGGAGCAAGTGCCCTGAAACGGTTTTCCTCTGTGTAACTGGTGGGTTCTGTTCTTTTTTATCTTTTTTTCGTTTTTGGTTCAAGGTAGATTTTATTCCTCTTTTGTGTATTTACAGATATAAGCATGGAAATAATTTATTCATATAAATACATGTATGTGAAGGGAAGAATATTTTTTCTGTTTTACTTTTTTTAATTTTATTTTTTTATTTTGAATTTAATTTTATATTTTTATACAGCAGGTTGTTTTTGGTTATCTACTTTATACATATAAATGTATACATACCAATCCCAATATCTCAACTCCTCCCACCACCATCCCCAACAGCTTTCCCCCCTTGTTGTCCATACGTTTGTTGTATACATGTATTGCTCTATTTCTGCCTTGCAAAACGGTTCATCTGTACAATTTTTCTAGGTTCCACATATAGGCATTAATATACAAGATTTGTTTTTCTCTTTCTGACTTACTTCACTCTGTATGACAGTCTCTAGATCCATCAACGTCTCTACAAATGTCCCAATTTCATTCCTTTTTATGGCTTAGTAATATTCCATTTTATATATGTACCACATCTTTATGCATTCGTCTGTCTGTGGGCATTTAGGTTGCTTCCATTTCCTGGATAGTGTAAATAGTGATGCAATGAACATTGTGGTGAATGTCTCTTTTTGATTTATGGTTTTGTCTGGGTATATGCCCAGTAGAGGGATTGCTGTATCATATGGTAATTCTATTCTTAGTTTTATAAGAAACTCCATAATGTTCTCCACAGTGACTGTATCAATTTACGTTCCCAACAATAGTGGAAGAGGATTCCTTATCTCCACACCGTTTCCAGCATTTGTTGTTTGTAGATTTTCTGATGATGCCCATTCTAATAGGTGTGAGGTGATACACCATGGATGAGTCTATTTCGTTGAGCAAAGAGTAGGTCTTGTTTACTACGTATTTGGCTTATGGAATGGTATGTGTGCTAATTTCAATCTCTTTTTATACAGCAGCCCAACTCAACTTTCCCCTTAAGCAAGCATAAGGTTTTTATCTAACTGTGAGACTCTGTTCGGTTTTGTAATTCAGTTTATGTGTAGCCAAGTTTACACTCCCTCTATTAGTGATATCTTATGATAATTATCTTTCTTTGTGTGACATATTTCTCTTAGAATCATCATAATTAAATCCACTCAATTTGCTGCTACAGGCCTGATGACATTGATTTCACTGCTGAGTGATATTCCGTTGTATGTAAGTAGCACAACTTCTTTATCCATTTTTTTCTTTCTGGGATATTTAATTTGTACTGGACTCGAGGTTCTTGTAAACACAGCAGCCCTAAATTTTGTGTTGGCTGTGTCTTGTTGATTTTAATTTTCCTAAGCTATAGGGCCAAAAGTGGAAGTGCCCTAGGCTCTGTAGCTTTGTTTTTTAGATGTTTCAGGATACACCATGAACATCTCCAGAGTGTCTGTTGGCAAATTACATCCCGCCCATCAGCATAAAACGGCTCCCTGTTCTCCATGGCCTGTCCTGTGTTTCTGGTTTTTACACTTTATTCAGATGGCCTTTTTGACGAATGGGAAATGTGACTTCATTGTAGTGTGGATTTCCATTGCTGGAGTGCTTGGTTGGCCAAAATGTTCATATGCGTTTTTTCCTGAATATATTCAGGAAAAATGTATACGCACTTTTTGTCCATGTGCATCACTGTCAAAGATCTGCCGCTTTTCATATGCTTTAAATGCAATTCCAATCTACCTCTTGAAATATGATTCCTGCAATTCTGCCTCGTTTTCAAGTCCTCTTTGCAGACTTACTTTGATATATTTTTGCCAATAGCTGTCATTTATCTCTGCAGGTTTGTGAATTACAGTGCCCCTGAGCTCCTTTCTTAACTCGCTTCCTTGTAAGCTGGCCACAAAACTGCAGGTTTGCTTCAGGCCATAATCAGGGTCCGGCACGGCACTCTGAGCCTTTGGTTAATTCCTCTTCCTGGTGGGAAATTAGAGTTAAATGTGCCCCTCCAGATACCTGCCTCAATCCCAGCCACATGGTGATGTATGTCCTCAAGTTTGAGGCCATATGTGATGGGTTCCTCATCTTTTGATGATGTGGCCCCACTGGTGTGTGGACACTCCTGCCTGGTTCCCATCCCCTTGGTGATGTGGGCCCTCTGGTGAGACTCTGATCCTGGTTGGGTTCCTCACACATCCGTGAGGTGAGCCCTCTTCTCTGAGGTCACTCCTGTCTGGCTGGCACAACCCGCCTTGTTGACTTCGGCACCTTGGTGGCAGTTGGAGCCTGCTGGGAGCCTCCTTCCCGCGATGATGAGGCCCTCTGGCGTCAGACCCTAATGGCGGGGTTCCCACATTTTCTGATACGTGCTAAGTGGTACGAGGGCACTCCTGCCAGGTTCCCATCCTCATGAGCGTGTGGGCCTTCTGTTCTGAGGTCCTAACGGCTGGGTTGCTCACACTTTCATGATGTGGGCCCTCTGCTGTGAGGTCAATCCTGCCTGGCTGGCGCACGTCGCCTTGGCGACGTGGACCCTCTGGTGGCAGTTGGAGCGTGCTGGGGCCTCCTCCCCTCAGTGATGAGGGCCTTCTGGTGTCAGGCCCTAAGTGCTGGGCTCCACACATTTTCTGATGTGTGCCCAGTGGTGCGAGTCACTCCTGCCAGGTTCCCATCCCCATGGGCATGTGGGACTTCTGTTCTGTGGTCCCAACTGCTGGGTTGCTCACAGTTTCATGATGTGGGCCCTTTGCTGTGTGTTCACTCTGGCCTGTATCCCATAGTGTCAGTGCTCTGGGCCTCCCGCTTGGAGTTTCCAACTTCTCGATTCCTCACCTTTTTTATTCTATGGGCCCTCGGTTGTGCGTCTCCTCCTGCATGCCTCACTCCCAGCCCCTTCGTGATGTGTGTCCCCTTGTTTGAGGCCACATGTGCTGTGTTCCTCACCTTTCTATAATGTGGCCACACTGGTGTGAGGACACTCTTGCCTGGTTCCCATTCCCTTGGTGATGTTGGCCCCACTGCTGTTAGGACAGTCTTGCCTGGTTCCCATCACCTTGGTGATGTTGGCCCTCTGGTGAGAGTCTGATCCTGGTTAGGTTCCTCACCCTCTGTGAGGTGGGCCCTCTGCTCTGAGGTCACTCCTGCCTGGCTGGCACACCCCGCCTTGGCAACGTCGGCCATATGGTGGCAGTTGGAGCCTGCTGGGAGCCTCCTCCCCTCGGTGATGAGGGCCCTCTGGCCTCAGGCCCTAACTGCTGGGTTCCCACATTTTCTGATTCGTGCTAAGTGGTGCAAGGACACTCCTGCCAGGTTCCCATCCCCATGGGGATGTGAGCCTTCTGCTCTGAGGTCCCAACGGCTGTGTTGCTCACAGTTTCATGATGAGGGCCCTCTGGTGTGAGTTCACTCCTGCCTAGATCCCATAGCCTCGCTGCTCCTGGCTGCCTGCCGGAGGTTCCAACTGTGGGATTCCTCACCTTTTTTATTCTATGGTCCCTCTGTTTTGAGGATCCTCTGGCCTGCCTCACTCCCAGCCCCTTGGTGATGTGTGTCCTCAGGTTTGAGGCCACGTGTGCTGGGTCCCTCAAATTATGGTGATGTAGCCCCACTGGTGTGAGGACACTCCTGCCTGGTTCCCATTCCCTTGGTGATGTTGGCCCTCTGGTGACAGTCTGATCCTTGTTGGGTTCCTCACACTTCTGTGAGGTGGGCTTTCTGCTCTGAGGTCACTCCTGCCTGGTTGGCACACCCCGCCTTGGTGACATCGGCCTTATGGTGGCAGTTGGAGCCTGCTGGGAGCCTCCTCCCCTCGGTGATGAGGGTCCTCTGGCCTCAGGTCCTAACTGCTGGGTTCCCACATTTTCTGATTCGTGGAAGTGGGCCGAGGACACTCCTGTCAGGTTCCCATCCCCATAGGGATGTGGGCCTTCTGCTCTGAGGTCCCATCCGCTGGGTTGCTCACAGTTTCATGATGTGGGACCTCTGCTGTGAGTTTGCTGTGGCCTGGATCCCATAGACTCTGTGCTCTGGGCGGCCTACTGGCCGGTTCCAACTGCTGGATTCCTCACAACTTTTATTCTCTGGGCTCTGTTTTGTGAGGATACTCCTGCTTGCCTCACTCCTAGCCCCTTGGAGATGTGGGTCCCCTGTTTTAGGCCACATGTTCTGGGTTCCTCACCTTTCTATAATGTGGCCACACTGGTGTGAGGACCCTCCTGCCTGGTTCCGATCCCCTTGGTGATGTGGGCCCTCTGGTGAGAGTCTAATCCTGGCTGGTTTCCTCACCCTTCTGTGAGGTAGGCCCTCTGCGGTGAGGTCACTCCTGCCTGGCTGGCACACATCACCTTGGTGACGTGGGCCCTCAGTTGGGAGTTGGTGTCTGCTGCGAGTCTCCGTCCCTCGGTAATGAGGGCCCTCTTGCGTCAGACCCTAACTCCTGGGCTCCCAAAATTTGCAGATGTGCGACCTGTGGTGCGAGTACACTCCTGTCAGGGTCCCAACCCCATGGGAATTTGGACCTTCTGCTCTGAGGTCCCAACGGCTGGGGTGCTCACAGTTTCATGATGAGGGCCCTCTGATGTGCGTTCATTCCGGCCTAGATCCCATAGGCTTGCTGCTCCTGGGCGCCTGCTGGGAGGTTCCAACTGCGGGATTCCTCACCTTTTTTATTCTATGGGCCCTCTGTTTTGAGGCTCCTCCTGCCTGCCTCAATCCCAGCCCCGTTGTGATGTGTGTCCTCTGGTGTGAGGCCACGTGTCCTGGGTCCCTCACCTTTCGATGATGTGGCCCCAATGGTGTGAGGACACTCGTGCCTGTTTCCCAGCCCCTTGGTGATGTGGCCCCTCTGGTGAGAGTCTGATCCTGGCTGGGTTCCTTACCGTTCTGTGAGGTGGGCCCTGTGCTCTGAGGTAACTCCTGCCTGGCTTGCTCCCATTGCCTTGGTGACGTCGGCCCTCTGGTGGCAGTTGGATCCTTTTGGAGACTCCTGTCCTCGGTGATGAGGTCCCTCTGGCGTCAGGCTCTAACTGCTGGGCTCCCCAGGTTTTCTGATGGGAGCCCAGTGATGCCAGGACACTCGTGAAATGTTCCCATCCCCATGGCGATATGGGCCTTCTGCTCTGAGGTTCCAACGACTGGGTTGCTCACAGTTTCCTGATGTTAGCTCTCTGGTGTTAGTTCACTCATTCCTAGATCCCATAGCCTCTGTACTCTGGGCCGCCTGCTGGGAAGTTCCAACTGCTGGGTTCCTCACCTTTTTTATTCTTTGGGCCCTGTGTTGGGAGGCTCCTCCTGCCTGTGTCACTCCCAGCCCCTTGGTGATGTAGGTCCTCTGGTTTGTGGTCACATGTGCCAGTTTCCTCATCTTTTAATGATGTGGCCCCACTGGTGTGAGGACACTCGTGCCTGGTTCCCGTCCCCTTGGTGATATGGGCCCTCTGGTGAGAGTCTGATCCTGGTTGGGTTCCTCACACTTCTTTGAGGTGGGCCGTCTGCTGTGAGGTCACTCCTGCCTGGCTGGCACACCCCGCCTTGGCGACGTGGGCCCTCTTGTGGTAGTTGGAACATGCTGGGAGCCTCCTCCCCTCAGTGATGAGGGCCCTCTGGCGTCAGGCCCTAACTGCTGGGTACCCACAATTTCTGATATGTGCTAAGTGGTGCGAGGACACTCCTGCCATGCTCCCAACACCTTGGGGATGTGGACCTTCTGCTCTGAGGTCCAAATGGCTGGGTTGCTCGCAGTTTCATGATGTGGACCCTCTGCTGTGAGTTTACTGCGGCCTGAATCGCATAGACTTGGTGCTCTTGGCCGCCTGCTGGGAGGTTCCCATTGCTGGATTCCTCAGCTTTTTTATTCTATGGGCCCTGTGTTGTGAGGCTACTCCTGCCTGCCTCATTCCGAGCCCCTTGGAGATGTGGGTCTTCTGGTTTAGGCCACATGTGCTGGGTTCCTCACCTTTCTATGATGTGGCCACACTGGTGTGAAGACTCTCCTGCCTGGTTCTGATCACCTTGGTGATGTGGGCCCTCTGGTGAGAGTCTTATCCTGGCTGTGTTCCTCACCCTTCTGTGAGGTAGGCCCTCTGCGGTGAGGTCACTCCTACCTGGCTGTCACACGTCACCTTGGCGACGTGGGACCTCAGTTGGGTGTTGGTGCCTGATTGGAGTCTCCTCCCCTTGGTAATGAGGGCCCTCTGGCGTCAGGCCCTAACTCCTGGGTTCCCTAAATTCTCTGCTGTGTGCCCTGTGGTGCGAGTACACTTCTGACAGGTTCCCAACCCCATGGGAATGTGGGCTTTCTGCTCTGAGATCCCAACGCCTAGGTTGCTCACAGTTTCATGATGACGGCCCTCTGGTGTGAGATCACTCCGGCCTGGATCCCATAGTCTCGCTGCTCCTGGCCGCCTGCTGGGAGGTTCCAACTGCGGGATTCTTCACCTCTTTAATTCTATGGTCCCTCTGTTTTGAGACTCCTCCTGCCTGCCTCAATCCCAGCTCCCTTGTGATGTGTGTCCTCTGGTTTGAGGCCACGTGTGCTGGGTCCCTCACTTTTCGGTGATGTGGCCCCACTAGTGTGAGGACACTCCTGCCTGGTTCCCATTCCCTTGGTGATGTGGGCCCTCTGGTGAGAATCTGATCCTCTTTGGTTCTTCACACTTCTGTGAGTTTGACCCTCTGCTCTGAGGTCACTCCTGCCTGGTTGTCGCACTCCGCATTGGCGACGTCACCCCTCTGGTAGCAGTCGGAGCTGGCTGGGAGCCACCGCCCCTCGGTGATGAGGGCCCTCTGGCATCAGGCACTAATTGCTGGGCTCCCCACATTTTTTCATGTGTGCCCACTCTTGCGATGACACTCCTGCTTGTTTCCCTTCCCCATAGGGATGTGGGCCTTCTGCTCTGAGGTCACAACGGCTGGGTTGCTTACAGAATCACAATGAGGACCCTCTGTTGTGAGTTCATGCTGGCCTGGATCTCATAGCCTCAGTGCTCTGGGCCGCCTGCAAGGAAGATCCAACTGCTGGTTTCCACACCTTTTGTATACAATGGGACATGTGTTGTGAGGTTAATCCTGCCTGCCTCACTCCGAAACCCATGGTGATGTGGGTCCTCTGGTTTGAGGCCACATGTGCTGGGTACCTCAACTTTTGATGATGTGGCCCCATGGGTGTGAGGACACTCCTGCCTGGTTCCCATCACCTTGGTGATGTGGGCCCTCTGGGGAGAGTCTGATCCTGGCTGGGTTCCCTACCATTCTGTGAGGTGGGCCCTCTGATATCAGGTCACTCCTGCCTGGCTAGCTCACATCGCCTTGGCGACGTGGGCCCTCTGTTGGCCACTGGAGCATGCTGGGAGCCTCCTACTCCCGAGAATGATGGCCCTGGAAAAAATGCATATGCCCTTTTTGGCCAAGTGCTTCATTGACGAGGTTCTGCCACTTCTCTTATGGTTTCAGAGCAATTCACGTCTACCTCCTGAAATCGGATTCCAGCAATTCTGCCCCACTTTCAAGTCCTCTTCGCAGCCTTAATTCAATATATTTTTGTACGATTTCTGTCATTTATAAGTCTGCAGGTATGTGAATGACAGTGCCCCTGAGCTCCTTTCCTCAACTCGCTTTCTTGTGAGCTGGCCACAAAACCGCAGGATTGCTTCAGGCCCTAATCTTGTTCCAGCACAGCATGCTGAGCCTTTGGTTAATTCCTTTTCCTGTTGGGAAATGAGTGTTAAAATTGCCCGTGCATACTGGGCATATACCCTGAGAAAACCAAAATTCAAAAAGAGTCATGTACCAAAATGTTCATTGCAGCTCTATTTACAATAGCCCGGAGAGGGAAAGAACCTAAGCGCCCATCATCGGACGAATGGATAAAGAAGATGTGGCACATATACACAATGGAATATTACTCAGCCTTAAAAAGAAATGAAACTGAGTTATTTGTAATGAGATGGATAGACCTAGAGTCTGTCATACAGAGTGAAGTAAGTCAGAAAGAAAAAGACAAATAGCGTATGCTAACACATATATATGGAATTTAAAGGAAAAAAATGTCATGAAGAACCTAGGGATAAGACAGGAATAGAGGCGCAGACCTACTGGAGAACGGAATTGAGGATATGGGGAGGGGGAATGGTGAGTTTTGACAGGGCGAGAGAGAGTCATGGACATATACACACTAACAAATGTAGTAAGGTAGATAGCAAGGGGGAAGCAGCCGCAAGGCACAGGGATATTAGCTCGGGGCGTTGGGACAGCCTGGAGGGGTGGAAGGGGGAGAGAGGGAGGGAGGGAGACACAAGAGGGAAGACACAGGGAGCATATGTATATGTATAGCTGATTCACTTTGTTATAAAGCAAAAACTAACACACCATTGTAAAGCAATTATACCCCAATAAAGATGATTAAAAAAATATTTGCCCGTGCACACACCTACAGATAGTCTCCCATTGGTTCTCCGTATTCCTGTTCATCTTGCGCAGAAATTGCAAACAGTGCCAAACAGGAGGTTAAAGGCACTGACTCTCCAAATGGGGAGAGTGTAAGAAAAGGGTCTGGAATGGTGAACCTGAGTACCAGGGGACGAAAACAGACATGCATGTAAAAAGGTTTCCCAGTCACACGGTGGAGCATACTCTGGGTTTCCCATGCAAATTTTAGCAGAAGGAAGAATCCCTTGAACCTGGAGAGTTGGGAACCATGGAATGGGTACCAGGCAGTATGACATCAAAGCGTCTGCATTTGCTCACTGAACCTCACCAATGCTATCAGCCCAAAGGATCCAGCCTTATCTCTCACCCAGCTCTGGGTGTAGATGTGGTAAACCAGGTTGCATCACATGCCCTGTGTGAGTTATTTAAGAATTGCTCTCTATTTCACTGTCATTGTGTTTTGTTTTTAAAATTTTTTTTTGACACTGGGATTTATCGGATTTTCAGTGCTGTGTTAATGCCGCTGTAAACACTCTTGATTCTCTTACGGAGACATAAATATCCACGGGTTTTAAGATTCTTCCTAGTCAGGTATATTCCTAGGCGTTGAATATGTGGTGTTGAGTCCATTTCGTTGAGCAAGGAGTAGGTCTTGTCTATTACATATTTGGCTTATGGAACGGTATCTGTGCTAATTTCAGTCTCTGGTTTTATACAGCACTCCAACGCACCTTTCTCCATAAGAAAGCACAAGTTGGTTTTCTAAATTTGAGACTGTTCTGTTTTGTAATTTAGTTCATGTGTGGTCAAGTTTACATTCCGTTTATTAGTGATATTTTATGATGTTTCTTTTTATGTGTGACTTATTTCACGTAGAATCACCATACCTGAATCCACTCACTATGCCGCTACGGGCCTGATGACACAGATTTCATTGCTGAGTGATATTCCATTGTATGTACGTACCACAACTTCTTTATCCATTGTTTGCTCTCTGAGATATTTACCTGGTACTGTAAACGAGGTTCTTGTGAACAGAGAGGTCCCAAACTTTGAGGTGGCTGGGTGTTTTTGATTATAATTTCCCTAAGCTGTAGGACCATAAGTGGAAGTGCCATAGGCTGTGTTGATTTGTTTCTTACGTGTTTCAGGAAACACATAACACTTCTCCAGAATGGCTGTTGGCAATTTACATCATATGCATCAGCATAATAAGGATCCCTGTTTTCCATTGCCTGTCCTCCGTTTCTGGATTTTACAATTTTTTTAAATGGCCCTTTTGCCCTGGGGGGCACTGAGACTTCATTGTAGTGCAGGTTTATTTACAAGCTTGCTTGATTGGCCAAAAAGTGCGTATGCGTTTTTTTCCTGAATATATTTAGGGAAAAAAGCATCCGCACTTTTTGGACAAGTGCATCATTATCGACGTTCTGCCTCTTTTCCTATTCTTTAAGTGCAATTCCAGTTTAACCCTTCAATCGTTTTCCTGAATTTCTGCCCCGCTTTCAAGTCCCCTTTGCAGGCTTACTTCAATATATTTTTGGAGGATAGCTGTCATTTATAACTCTGCAGGTTTGTGAATTACAGTGCCCCTGAGCTCCTTTCTTCAACTCGCTTTCTTGTGAGCTGGGCACAAAACCGCAGGATTGCTTCAGGCACTAATCTCTTTCCAGCAGGGCACGCTGAGCCTTTGGTTAATTCCTCTTCCTGGTGGGAAATGAGCATTACATTTGCCCGTGCAGACAACTACAGCTAGTCTCTCATTGGTTCTCCCTATTCCTGTTCATCTTGCACAGAAATTGCAAGCTGTGCCAAAGAGGAGGTTAAAGGCACTGACTCTCCAAGCGGGGAGAGTGTTAGTAAAGCATCTGGAATGGTGAACCCGAGGACCAGGATACGAAAACTGAGAGGCATTTTAAATCGTTTCCCAATCACACGGTGGACGATACTCTGGGTTTCCCATGCATGTTTTAGCTGGAGGAAGAATCCCTTGAACCTGGAGAGTTGGGACCCATGGAATGGGTACCATGCAGTATGACTTCAAAGGGTCTGCATTTGCTCACCGAAACTCACCAATGCTATCAGCCTGAAGTGTCCAGCCTTATGTCTCAACCAGCTGTGGGGGTAGATGTGGTCAATCCCGGTTGCATCACATGCCCTGAGTGAATTGTTTAAGAATTGCTCTCTATTTCACTGTCTTTGTGTTTTGTTTTTGAAATTTATTTTGGTAATGGGATTTATCGGATTTTCACTGCTGCGTTTATGCCGCTGTACACACGCTTGATTCTCTTACGGAGACATATAAATCCATGGGTTTTAAGATTCTTCCTAGTCAGGTATATTCCTAGGCGTTGAATATGTGGTGTTGAGTCCATTTCCTTGAGCAAGGAGTAGGTCTTGTCTATTACGTATTTGGCTTATGGAAAGTTATCTGTGCTAATTTCAGTCTCTGGTTTTATGCACCATCCCAACGCACATTTCCCCATAAGCAAGCACTAGTTGGTTTTCAAAATTTGAGAACCTTTAATGTTTTGTAATTCAGTTCATGTGTAGTTAAATTTACATTCCGTGTATTAGTGATATCTTATGATGTTTCTTTTTCTGTGTGATTTAGTTCACGTAGAATCACCGTACCTGCATCCACTCACTATGCCGCTACGGGCCTGATGACACAGATTTCATTGCTGAGTGATACTGCATTGAACGTACGTGCCACAACTTCTTTATCCATTTTTTGCTTTCTGGGATATTTACCTGGTACTGTAGACGAGCTTCTTGTGAACACAGCCGTCCCAAATATTGGGGTGCCTGTGTGTTTTTGATTTTAATTTCCGTAATTTATAGGACCATAAGTGGAAGTGCCATAGGCTGTGTTGCTTTGTTTCTTACGTGTTTCAGGAAACACCATACACTTCTCCAGGGTGGCTGCTGGCAATTTACATCCTGCCAATCAGCATAACAAGGCTCCCTGTTCTCCATATCCTGTCCTACCTTTCTGGATTTTACACTTTTTTCAGATGGCCCTTTTGCCCGGGGGGCAGTGAGACTTCATTGTAGTGCAGATTTCCTTTACAGGCTTGCTTGGTTGGCCAAAAAGGGCGTATGCGTTTTTTCCTGAATATATTCAGGAAAAAACGCATAAGCCCTTATGGCCAAGTTCATCATTGTCGACGTTCTGCCTCTTTTCCTATGCTTTCAGGGCAATTGCAGTCTACCCCTGCAATCGTTTTCCTGAAATTCTGCCCCGCTTTCAAGTCCCCTTCGCAGGCTTACTTCAATATATTTTTGGAGGATAGCTGTCATTTATAACTCTGCAGGTTTGTGAATTACAGTGCCCCTGAGCTCCTTTCTTCAACTCGCTTTCTTGTGAGCTGGGCACAAAACCGCAGGATTGCTTCAGGCCCTAATCTGTTTTCAGCAGGGCACGCTGAGCCTTTGTTTAATTCCTCTTCCTGGTCGGCAATGAGAATTACATTTGCCGGTGCAGACACCTACAGCTAGTCTCTCATTGGTTCTCCCTATTCCTGTTCATCTTGCACAGAAATTGCAAGCTGAGCCAAACAGGAGGTTAAAGGCACTGACTCTCCAAGCGGGGAGAGTGTTAGTAAAGCATCTGGAATGGTGAACCCGAGGACCAGGATACGAAAACTGAGATGCATTTTGAATCATTTCCCAATCACACGGTGGACGATACTCTGGGTTTCCCATACATGTTTTAGCTGGAGGAAGAATCCCTTGAACCTGGAGATTTGGGACCCAAAGAATGGGTACCATGCAGTATGACTTCAAAGGGTCTGCATTTGCTCACCGAAACTCACCAATGCTATCAGCCTGAAGTGTCCAGCCTTATGTTTCAATCAGCTCTGGGTGTAGATGTGGTCAATCCCGGTTGCATCACATGCCCTGAGTGAATTATTTAAGAATTGCTCTCTATTTCACTGTCTTTGTGTTTTGTTTTCGAAATTTATTTTGATAATGGGATTTATCGGATTTTCACTGCTGCGTTTCGGCCGCTGTACACACGCTTGATTCTCTTACGGAGACATATATACATGGGTTTTAAGATTCTTCCTAGTCAGGTATATTCCTAGGCGTTGAATATGTGGTGTTGAGTCCATTTTGTTGAGCAAGGAGTAGGTCTTGTCTATTACATATTTGGCTTATGGAATGTTATCGGTGCTAATTTCAGTCTCTGGTTTTATGCAGCACCCCAAGGCACCTTTCCCCATCAGCAAGCACTAGTTGGTTTTCTAAATTTGAGACCCTGTTCTGTTTTGTAATTCAGTTCATGTGTAGTCAAGTTTACATTCCGTGTATTAGTGATATCTTATGATGTTTCTTTTTCTGTGTGACGTAATTCACGTAGAATCACCGTACCTGCATCCACTCACTATGCCGCTACGGGCCTGATGACACAGATTTCATTGCTGTGTGATACTGCATTGCACGTACGTGCCACAACTTCTATATCCATTTTTTGCTTTCTGGGATATTTACCTGATACTGTAGACGAGCTTCTTGGGAACACAGCCGTCCCAAACTTTCGGGTGGCTCTCTGTTTTTGATTTTAATTTCCCTAAGGAATAGGACCATAAGTGCAATTGCCATAGGCTGTGTTGCTTTATTTCTTACGTGTTTCAGGAAACACCATACACTTCTCCAGTGTGGCTGCTGGCAATTTACATCCTGCCAATCAGCATAACAAGGCTCCCTGTTCTCCAAATCCTGTCCTACCTTTCTGGATTTTACACTTTTTTCAGATGGCCCTTTTGCCCTGGGGGCAGTGAGACTTCATTGTAGTGCAGATTTCCTTTACAGGCTTGCTTGGTTGGCCAAAAAGTGCGTATGCGTTTTTTCCTGAATATATTCAGGAAAAAACGCATACGCCCTTTTTGGCCAAGTGCATCATTGTCCTCGTTCTGCCTCTTTTCCTATGCTTTCAGGGCAATTCCAGTCTACCCCCTACAATGGTTTTCCTGAAACTCTGCCCCGCATTCAAGTCCCCTTCGCAGGCTTACTTCAATATATTTTTGGAGGATAGCTGTCATTTATAACACTGCAGGTTTGTGAATTACAGTGCCCCTGAGCTCCTTTCTTCAACTCGCTTTCTTGTGACCTGGGCACAAAACGGCAGGATTGCTTCAGGCCCTAATCTGTTTCCAGCAGGGCACGCTGAGCCTTTGGTTAATTCCTCTTCCTGGTGGGAAATGAGCGTTACTTTTGCCCGTGCAGACACCTATAGCTACTCTCTCGTTGGTTCTCCCTATTCCTGTTCATCTTGCACAGAAATTGCAAGCTGTGCCAAAGAGGAGGTTAAAAGCACTGACTCTCCAAGCGGAGAGAGTGTTAGTAAAGCATCTGGAATGGTGAACCCGAGGACCAGGATACGAAAACTGAGATGCATTTTAAATCGTTTCCCAATCACACGGTGGATGATACTCTGGGTTTCCCATGCATGTTTTAGCTGGAGGAAGAATCCCTTGAACCTGGAGAGTTGGGACCCATGGAATGGGTACCATGCAGTATGACTTCAAAGGGTCTGCATTTGCTCACCGAAACTCACCAATGCTATCAGCCTGAAGTGTCCAGCCTTATGTCTCAACCAGCTCTGGGTGTAGATGTGGTCAATCCCGGTTGCATCACATGCCCTGAGTGAATTATTTAAGAATTGCTCTCTATTTCACTGTCTTTGTGTTTTCTTTTCGAAATTTATTTTGATAATGGGATTTATCGGATTTTCACTGCTGCGTTTCGGCCGCTGTACACACGCTTGATTCTCTTATGGAGACATATATATCCATGGGTTTTAAGATTCTTCCTAGTCAGGTATATTCCTAGGCGTTGAATATGTGGTGTTGGGTCCATTTCGTTGAGCAAGGAGTAGGTCTTGTCTATTACATATTTGGCTTATGGAAAGTTATCTGTGCTAATTTCAGTCTCTGGTTTTATGCAGCACCCCAAGGCACCTTTCCCCATAAGCAAGCACTAGTTGGTTTTCTAAATTTGACACCCTGTTCTGTTTTGTAATTCAGTTCATGTGTAGTCAAGTTTACATTCCGTGTATTAGTGATATCTTATGATGTTTCTTTTTCTGTGTGACGTAGTTCACGTAGAATCACCGTACCTGCATCCACTCACTATGCCGCTACGGGCCTCATGACACAGATTTCATTGCTGAGTGATACTGCATTGCAAGTACGTGCCACAACTTCTTTATCCATTTTTTGCTTTCTGGGATATTTACCTGATACTGTAGACGAGCTTCTTGTGAACACAGTCGTCCCAAATATTGGGGTGGCTGTCTGTTTTTGATTTTCATTTCCGTAAGCTATAGGACCATAAGTGGAAGTGCCATAGGCTGTATTGCTTTGTTTCTTACGTGTTTCAGGAAACACCATACACTTCTCCAGGGTGGCTGCTGGCAATTTACATCCTGCCAATCAGAATATCTAGGCTCCCTATTCTCCATATCCTGTCCTATCTTTCTGGATTTTACACTTTTTTCAGATGGCCCTTTTGCTCAGGGAGCAGTGAGACTTCATTGTAGTGCAGATTTCTTTTACAGGCTTGCTTGGTTGGCCAAAAAGGGCGTATGCGTTTTTTCCTGAATATATTCAGGAAAAAACGCATACGCCCTTTTTGGCCAAGTGCATCATTGTCGACGTTCTACCTCTTTTCCTATGCTTTCAGGGCAATGCCAGTCTACCCCCTGCAATCGTTTTCCTGAAACTCTGCCCCGCTTTCAAGTCCCCTTCGCAGGCTTACTTCAATATATTTTTTGAAGATAGCTGTCATTTATAACTCTGCAGGTTTGTGAATTACAGTGCCCCAGAGCTCCTTTCTTCAACTCGATTCCTTGTGAGCTGGGCACAAAACCGCAGGATTGCTTCAGGCCCTAATCTGTTTCCGGAAGGGCAGGCTGAGCCTTTGGTTAATTCCTCTTCCTGGTTGGCAATGAGCGTTACATTTGCCCGTGCAGACACCTATAGCTAGTCTCTCATTTGTTCTCCCTATTCCTGTTCATCTTGCACAGAAATTGCAAGCTGTGCCAAAGAGGAGGTCAAAGGCACTGACTCTACAAGCGTGGAGAGTGTTAGTAAAGCATCTGGAATGGTGAACCCGAGGACCAGGATACAAAAACTGAGATGCATTTTAAATCGTTTCCCAATCACACGGTGGACGATACTCTGGGTTTCCCATGCATGTTTTAGCTGGAGGAAGAATCCCTTGAACCTGGAGAGTTGGGACCCATGGAATGGGTACCATGCAGTATGACTTCAAAGGGTCTGCATTTGCTCACCGAAACTCACCAATGCTATCAGCCTGAAGTGTCCAGCATTATGTCTCAACCAGCTCTGGGTGTAGATGTGGTCAATCCCGGTTGCATCACATGCCCTGAGTGAATTATTTAAGAATTGCTCTCTATTTCACTGTCTTTGTGTTTTGTTTTCGAAATTTATTTTGATAATGGGATTTATCGGATTTTCACTGCTGCGTTTCGGCCGCAGTACACACGCTTGATTCTCTTATGGAGACATATATATCCATGGGTTTTAAGATTCTTCCTAGTCACGTATATTCCTAGGCGTTGAATATGGGGTGTTGGGTCCATTTCGTTGAGCAAGGAGTAGGTCTTGTCTGTTACATATTTGGCTTATGGAAAGTTATCTGTGCTAATTTCAGTCTCTGGTTTTATGCAGCACCCCAAGGCACCTTTCCCCATAAGCAAGAACTAGTTGGTTTTCTAAATTTGAGACCCTGTTCTGTTTTTTAATTCAGTTCATGTGTAGTCAAGTTTACATTCCGTGTATTAGTGATATCTTATGATGTTTCTTTTTCTGTGTGACGTAGTTCACGTAGAATCACCGTACCTGCATCCACTTACTATGCCGCTACGGGCCTGATGACACACATTTCATTGCTGAGTGATATTGCATTGTACTTACGGGACACAACTTCTTTATCCATTTTTTGCTTTCTGGGATATTTACCTGATACTGTAGACGAGCTTCTTGTGAACACAGCTGTCCCTAATATTGGGGTGGCTGTCTGTTTTTGATTTTAATTTCCGTAAGCTATAGGACCATAAGTGGAAGTGCCATAGGTGAGTTGCTTTGTTTCTTATGTGTTTCAGGAAACACCATACACTTCTCCAGGGTGGCTGCTGGCAATTTACATCCTGCCAATCAGCCTAACAAGGCTCCCTGTTCTCCATATCCTGTCCTACCTTTCTGGATTTTACACTTTTTTCAGATGGCCCTCTTGCCCGGGGGGCAGTGAGACGTCATTGTAGTGGAGATTTCCTTTACAGGCTTGCTTGGTTGGCCAAAAAGGGCGTATGCGTTTTTACCTGAATATATTCAGGAAAAAACGCATACGCCCTTTTTGGCCAAGTGCATCATTGTCGACGTTCTGCCTCTTTTCCTATGCTTTCAGGGCAATTCCAGTCTACACCCTGCAATCGTTTTCCTGAAATTCTGCCCCGCTTTCAAGTCCCCTTCGCAGGCTTACTTCAATATATTTTTGGAGGATAGCTGTCATTTATAACTCTGCAGGTTTGTGAATTACAGTGCCCCTGAGCTCCTTTCTTCAACTCGCTTTCTTGTGAGCTGGTCACAAAACCGCAGGATTGCTCCAGGCCCTAATCTGTTTCCGGCAGGGCACGCTGAGCCTTTGTTTAATTCCTCTTCCTGGTGGGCAATGAGCGTTACATTTGCCCGTGCAGACACCTACAGCTAGTCTCTCATTGGTTCTCCCTATTCCTGTTCATCTTGCACAGAAATTGCAAGCTGTGCCAAACAGGAGGTTAAAGGCACTGACTCTCCAAGCGGGGAGAGTGTTAGTAAATCATCTGGAATGGTGAACCCGAGGACCAGGATAGGAAAACAGAGATGCATTTTAAATCGTTTGCCAATCACACGGTGCACCATATTGTGTGTTTCCCATGCATGTTTTAGCTGGAGGAATAATCCCTTGAACCTGGAGAGTTGGGACCCATGGAATAGGTACCATGCAGTATGACTTCAAAGGGTCTGCATTTGCTCACCGAAACTCACCAATGCTATCAGCCTGAAGTGTCCAGCCTTATATCTCAACCAGCTCTGGGTGTAGATGTGGTCAATCCCGGTTGCATCACATGCCCTGAGAGAATTATTTAAGAATTGCTCTCTATTTCACTGTCTTTGTGTTTTGTTTTCGAAATGTATTTGGATAATGGGATTTATCGGATTTTCACTGCTGCGTTTATGCCGCTGTACACACGCTTGATTCTCTTACGGAGACATATAAATCCATGGGTTTTAAGATTTTTCCTAGTCAGGTATATTCCTAGGCGTTGAATATGTGGTGTTGGGTCCATTTCGTTGAGCAAGGAGTAGGTCTTGTCTATTACATATTTGGCTTATGGAAAGTTATCTGTGCTAATTTCAGTCTCTGGTTTTATGCAGCACCCCAAGGCACCTTTCCCCATAAGCAAGCAGTAGTTGGTTTTCTAAATTTGAGACCCTGTTCTGTTTTGTAATTCAGTTCATGTGTAGTCAAGTTTACATTCCGTGTATTAGTGATATCTTATGATGTTTCTTTTTCTGTGTGATGTAGTTCACGTAGAATCACCGTACCTGCATCCACTCACTATGCCGCTACGGGCCTGATGACACAGATTTCATTGCTGAGTGATATTGCATTGTACGTACGTGCCACAACTTCTTTATCCATTTTTTGCTTTCTGGGATATTTACCTGATACTGTAGACGAGCTTTTGTGAACACAGCCGTCCCAAATATTTGGGTGGCTGTCTGTTTTTGATTTTAATTTCCGTAAGCTATAGGACCATAAGTGGAAGTGCCATAGGCTGTGTTGCTTTGTTTCTTACGTGTTTCAGGAAACACCATACACTTCTCCAGGGTGGCTGCTGGCAATTTACATCCTGCCAATCAGCATAACAAGGCTCCCTGTTCTCCATATCCTGTCCTACCTTTCTGGATTTTACACTTTTTTCAGATGGTCCTTTTGCCCGGGGGGCAGTGAGATTTCATTGTAGTGCAGATTTCCTTTACAGGCTTGCTTGGTTGGCCAAAAAGGGCGTATGCGTTTTTTCCTGAATATATTCAGGAAAAAACGCATATGCCCTTTTTGGCCAAGTGCATCATTGTCGACGTTGTGCCTCTTTTCCTATGCTTTCAGGGCAATTCCAGTCTACCCCCTGCAATCGTTTTCCTGAAATTCTGCCCCGCTTTCAAGTCCCCTTCGCTGGCTTACTTCAATATACTTTTGGAAGATAGCTGTCATTTATAACTCTGCAGGTTTGTGAATTACAGTGCCCCTGAGCTCCTTTCTTCAACTCGCTTTCTTGTGAGCTGGGCACAAAACCGCAGGATTGCTTCAGGCACTAATCTGTTTCCAGCAGGGCATGCTGAGCCTTTGGTTAATTCCTCTTCCTGGTGGGAAATGAGCGTTATATTTGCCCGTGCAGACACCTACAGCTAGTCTCTCATTGGTTCTCCCTATTCCTGTTCATCTCGACAGAAATTGCAAGCTGTGCCAAACAGGAGGTTAAAGGCACTGAGGCTCCAAGTGGGGAGAGTGTTAGTAAAGCATCTGGAATGGTGAACCCGAGGACCAGGATACAAAAACTGAGATGCATTTTAAATCGTTTCCCAATCACACGGTGGACGATACTCTGGGTTTCCCATGCATGTTTTTGCTGGAGGAAGAATCCCTTGAACCTGGAGAGTTGGGACCCATGGAATGGGTACCATGCAGTATGACTTCAAAGGGTCTGCATTTGCTCACCGAAACTCAACAATGCTATCAGCCTGAAGTGTGCAGCCTTATGTCTCAACCAGCTCTGGGTGTAGATGTGGTCAATCCCGGTTGCATCACATGCCCTGAGTGAATTATTTAAGAATTGCTCTCTATTTCACTGTCTTTGTTGTTGAAATTTTTTCTGATAATGGGATTTATCGGATTTTCACTGCTGCGTTTATGCCGCTGTACACACGGTTGATTCTCTTACGGAGACATATAAATCCATGGGTTTTAAGATTCTTCCTAGTCAGGTATATTCCTAGGCGTTGAATATGAGGTGTTGGGTCCAATTCGTTGAGCAAGGAGTAGGTCTTGTCTATTACATATTTGGCTTGTGGAAAGTTATCTGTGCTAATTTCAGTCTCTGGTTTTATGCAGCACCCCAAGGCACCTTTCCCCATAAGCAAGCACTAGTTGGTTTTCTAAATTTGAGACCCTTTTCTGTTTTGTAATTCAGTTGATGTGTAGTCAAGTTTACATTCCGTGTATTAGTGATATCTTATGATGTTTCTTATTCTGTGTGAGGTAGTTCCCGTAGAATCACCGTACCTGCATCCACTCACTATGCCGCTATGGGCCTGATGACACAGATTACATTGCTGAATGATATTGCATTGTACGTACGTGCCACAACTTCTTTATCTATTTTTTGCTTTCTGGGATATTTACCTGATACTGTAGACGAGCTTCTTGTGAACACAGCCGTCCCAAATATTGGGGTGGCTGTCTGTTTTTGATTTTACTTTCCGTAAGCTATAGGACCATAAGTGGAAGTGCCATAGGCTGTGTTGCTTTGTTTCTGACGTGTTTCAGGAAACACCATACACTTCTCCAGGGTGGCTGCTGGCAATTTACATCCTGCCAATCAGCATATCTAGGCTCCCTGTTCTCCATATCCTGTCCTACCTTTCTGGATTTTACACTTTTTTCAGATGGCCCTTTTGCCCGGGGGGCAGTGAGACTTCATTGTAGTGCCGATTTCCTTTACAGGCTTGCTTGGTTGGCCAAAAAGGGCGAATGCGTTTTTTCCTGAATATATTCAGGAAAAAACGCATACGCACTTTTTGGCCAAGTGCATCATTGTCCACGTTCTGCCTCTTTTCCTATGCTTTCAGGGCAATTCCAGTCTACCCCCTGCAATCGTTTTCCTGAAATTCTGCCCCGCTTTCAAGTCCCCTTCGCAGGCTTACTTCAATATATTTTTGGAGGATAGCTGTCATTTATAACTCTGCAGGTTTGTGAATTACAGTGCCCCTGAGCTCCTTTCTTCAACTCGCTTTCTTGTGAGCTGGGCACAAAACCGCAGGATTGCTTCAGGCCCTAATCTGTTTCCCGCAGCGCACTCTGAGCCTTTGCTTAATTCCTCTTCCTGGTGGGAAATGAGCGTTACATTTGCCCGTGCAGACACCTATAGCTAGTCTTTCATTGGTTCTCCCTATTCCTGTTCATCTTGCACAGAAATTGCAAGCTGTGCCAAACAGGAGGTTAAAGGCACTGACTCTCCAAGCAGGGAGAGTTTTAGTAAAGCATCTGGAATGGTGAACCCGAGGACCAGGATACGAAAACTGAGATGCATTTTAAATCGTTTCCCAATCACACGGTGGATCATACTGTGGGTTTCCCATGCATGTTTTAGCTGGAGGAAGAATCGCTTGAACCCGAAGTGTTGGGACACATGGAATAGGTACCATGCAGTATGACTTCAAAGGGTCTGCACTTGCTCACCGAAACTCACCAATGCTATCAGCCTGAAGTGTCCAGCCTTATGTCTCAACCAGCTCTGGGTGTAGATGTGGTCAATCCCCGTTGCATCACATGCCCTGAGTGAATTAGTTAAGAATTGCTCTGTATTTCACTGTCTTTGTGTTTTGTTTTCGAAATTTATTTTGATAATGGGATTTATCGGATTTTCACTGCTGCGTTTATGCCGCTGTACACACACTTGATTCTCTTACGGAGACATATATATCCATGGGTTTTAAGATTCTTCCTAGTCAGGTATATTCCTAGGCGTTGAATATGTGGTGTTGAGTCCATTTCGTTGAGCAAGGAGTAGGTCTTGTCTATTACATATTTGGCTTATGGAATGTTATCTGTGCTAATTTCAGTCTCTGGTTTTATGCAGCACCCCAAGGCACCTTTCCCCATAAGCAAGCACCAGTTGGTTTTCTAAATTTGAGACCCTGTTCTGTTTTGAAATTCAGTTCATGTGTAGTCAAGTTTACATTCGGTGTATTAGTGATATCTTATGATGTTTCTTTTTCTGTGTGACGTAGTTCACGTAGAGTCACCGTACCTGCATCCACTCACTATGCGGCTACGGGCCTGATGACACAGATTTCATTGCTGAGTGATACTGCATTGCACGTACGTGCCACAACTTCTTTATCCATTTTTTGCTTTCTGGGATATTTACCTGGTACTGTAGACGAGCTTCTTGGGAACACAGCCGTCCCAAACTTTGGGGTGGCTCTCTGTTTTTGATTTTAATTTCCCTAAGGAATAGGACCATAAGTGCAATTGCCATAGGCTGTGTTGCTTTATTTCTTACATGTTTCAGGAAATACCATACACTTCTCCAGGGTGGCTGCTGGCAATTTACATCCTGCCATTCAGCATAACAAGGCTCCCTGTTCTCCATATCCTGTCCTACCTTTCTGGATTTTACACTTTTTTCAGATGGCCGTTTTGCCCGGGGTGCAGTGAGACTTCATTGTAGTTCAGATTTCCTTTACAGGCTTGCTTGGTTGGCCAAAAAGGGCGTATGCGTTTTTTTCCTGAATATATTCAGGAAGAAACGCATAGGCCATTTTTGGCCAAGTGCATCATTGTCGACGTTCTGCCTCTTTTCCTATGCTTTCAGGGCAATTCCAGTCTACCCCCTGCAATCGTTTTCCTAAAATTCTGCCCCGCTTTCAAATCCCCTTCGCAGGCTTACTTCAATATATTTTTGGAGGATAGCTGTCATTTATAACTCTGCAGGTTTGTGAATTACAGTGCCCCTGAGGTCCTTTCTTCAACTCGCTTTCTTGTGAGCTGGGCACAAAACCGCAGGATTGCTTCAGGCCCTAATATGTTTCCGGCAGGGCACGCTGAGCCTTTGGTTAATTCCTCTTCCTGGTGGGAAATGAGCCTTACATTTGCCAGTGCAGACACCTATAGCTAGTCTCTCATTGGTTCTCCCTATTCCTGTTCATCTTGCGCAGAAATTGCAAGCTGTGCCAAACAGGAGGTTAAAGGCACTGACTCTCCAAGCGGGGAGAGTGTTAGTAAAGCATCTGGAATGGTGAACGCGAGGACCAGGATACGAAAACTGAGATGCATTTTAAATCGTTTGCCAATCACACGGTGGACGATACTCTGGGTTTCCCATGCATGTTTTAGCTGGAGGAAGAATCCCTTGAACCTGGAGAGTTGGGACCCATGGAATGGGTACCATGCAGTATGACTTCAAAGGGTCTGCATTTGCTCACCTAAACTCAACAATGCTATCAGCCTGAAGTGTCCATCCTTATGTCTCAACCAGCTCTGGGTGTAGATGTGGTCAATCCCGGTTGCATCACATGCCCTGAGTGAATTATTTAAGAATTGCTCTCTATTTCACTGTCTTTGTGTTTTGTTTTCGAAATTTATTTTGATAATGGGATTTATCGGATTTTCACTGCTGCGTTTCGGCCGCTGTACACACGCTTGATTCTCTTACGGAGACATATATATCCATGGGTTTTAAGATTCTTCCTAGTCAGGTATATTCCTAGGTGTTGAATATGTGGTGTTGGGTCCATTTTGTTGAGCAAGGAGTAGGTCTTGTCTATTACATATTTGGCTTATGGAAAGTTATCTGTGCTAATTTCAGTCTCTGGTTTTATGCAGCACCCCAAGGCACCTTTTCCCATAAGCAAGCACTAGTTGGCTTTCTAAATTTGAGACCCTGTTCTGTTTTGTAATTCAGTAAATGTGTAGTCAAGTTTACATTCCGTGTATTAGTGATATCTTATGATGTTTCTTTTTCTGTGTGACGTAGTTCACGTAGAATCACCGTACCTGCATCCACTCACTATGCCGCTACGGGCCTGATGACACAGATTTCTTTGCTAAGTGATATTGCATTGTACGTACGTGCCACAACTTCTTTATCCATTTTTTGCTTTCTGGGATATTTACCTGATACTGTAGACGAGCTTCTTGTGAACACAGCCGTCCCATATATTGGGGTGGCTGTCTGTTTTTGATTTTAATTTCCGTAAGCTATAGGACCATAAGTGGAAGTGCCATAGGCTGTGTTGCTTTGTTTCTTACGTGTTTCAGGAAACACCATACACTTCTCCAGGGTGGCTGCTGGCAATTTACATCCTGCCAATCAGCATAACAAGGCTCCCTGTTCTCCATATCCTGTCCTACCTTTCTGGATTTTACACATTTTTCAGATGGCCCTTTTGCCCGGGGGGCAGTGAGACTTCATTGTAGTGCAGATTTCCTTTACAGGCTTGCTTGGTTGGCCAAAAAGGGCGTATGCGTTTTTTCCTGAATATATTCAGGAAAGAACGCATACGCCCTTTTTGGCCAAGTGCATCATTGTCGATGTTGTGCCTCTTTTCCTATGCTTTCAGGGCAATTCCAGTCTACCCCCTGCAATCGTTTTCCTGAAATTCTGCCCCACTTTCAAGTCCCCTTCGCAGGCTTACTTCAATATATTTTTGGAGGATAGCTGTCATTTATAACTCTGCAGGTTTGTGAATTACAGTGCCCCTGAGCTACTTTCTTCAACTCGCTTTCTTTTGAGCAGGGCACAAAACCGCAGGATTGCTTCAGGCCCTAATCTGTTTCCGGCAGGGCATGCTGAGCCTTTGGTTAATTCCTCTTCCTGGTGGGAAATGAGCGTTACATTTGCCCGTGCAGACACCTACAGCTAGTCTCTCATTGGTTCTCCCTATTCCTGTTCATCTTGCACAGAAATTGCAAACTGTGCCAAACAGGAAGTTAAAGGCACTGACTCTCCAAGCGGGGAGAGTGTTAGTAAAGCGTCTGGAATGGTGAACCCGAAGACAAGGATACGAAAACTGAGATCCATTTTAAATCTTTTCCCTATCTCACGGTGTACCATGCTCTGTGTTTCCCATGCATGTTTTAGCTGAAAGAAGAATCCCTTGAAACTGGAGAGTTGGAACCCATGGAATGGGTACCATGCAGTATGACTTCAAAGGGTCTGCATTTGCTCACCGAAACTTACCAATGCTATCAGCCTGAAGTGTCCAGCCTTATGTCTCAACCAGCTCTGGGTGTAGATGTGGTCAATACCGGTTGCATCACATGCCCTGAGTGAATTATTTAAGAATTGCTCTCTATTTCACTGTCTTTGTGTTTTGTTTTTGAAATTTATTTTGATAATGGGATTTATCGGATTTTCACTGCTGCGTTTCGGCCGCTGTACACACGCTTGATTCTCTTACGGAGACAAATAATTCCATGGGTTTTAAGATTCTTCCTAGTCAGGTATATTCCTAGGCGTTGAATATGTGGTGTTGTGTGCATTTCGTTGAGCAAGGAGTAGCTCTTGTCTATTACATATTTGGCTTATAGAATGTTATCTGTGCTAATTTCAGTCTCTGGTTTTATGCAGCACCCTAAGGCACCTTTCCCCATAAGCAAACACTAGTTGGTTTTCTAAATTTGAGACCCTGTTCTCTTTTGTAATTCAGTTCATATGTAGTCAAGTTTACATTCCGTGTATTAGTGATATCTTATGATGTTTCTTTTTCTGTGTGACGTAGTTCACGTAGAATCACCGTACCTGCATCCACTCACTATGCCGCTACGGGCCTGATGACACAGGTTTGATTGCTGAGTGATACTGAATTGCACGTACGTGCCACAACTTCTTTATCCATTGTTTGCTTTCTGGGATATTTTACTGGTACTGTAGACGAGCTTCTTGGGAACACAGCCGTCCCAAACTTTGGGGTGGCTCTCTGTTTTTGATTTTAATTTCCCTAAGGAATAGGACCATAAGTGCAATTTCCATAGGCTGTGTTGCTTTATTTCTTACGTGTTTCAGGAAACACAATACACTTCTCCAGGGTGGCTGTTGGCAATTTACATCCTGCCAATCAGCATAACAAGGCTCCCTGTTCTCCAAATCCTGTCCTACCTTTCTGGATTTTACACTTTTTTCAGATGGCCCTTTTTCCCGGGGGGCAGTGAGACTTCATTGTAGTGCAGATTTCCTTTACAGGCTTGCTTTGTTGGCCAAAAAGGGCTTATGCGTTTTTTCCTGAATATATTCAGGAAAAAACGCATACGCCCTTTTTGGCCAAGTGCATCATTGTCGACGTTCTGCCTCTTTTCCTATGCTTTCAGGGAAATTCCAGTCTACCCCCTGCAATCGTTTTCCTGAAATTCTGCTCCGCTTTCAAGTCCCCTTCGCAGGCTTACTTCAATATATTTTTGGAGGATAGCTGTCATTTATAACTCTGCAGGTTTGTGAATTACAGTGCCCCTGAGCTCCTTTCTTCAACTCGCTTTCTTGTGAGCAGGGCACAAAACCGCAGGATTGCTTCAGGCCCTAATCTGTTTCCGGCAGGGCACACTGAGCCTTTGGTTAATACCTCTTCCTGGTGGGAAATGAGCGTTACATTTGCCCGTGCAGACACCTATAGCTAGTCTCTCATTGGTTCTCCCTATTCCTGTTCAACTTGCACAGAAATTGCAAGCTGTGCCAAACAGGAGGTTAAAGGCAGTGACTCTCCAAGCAGGGAGAGTGTTAGTAAAGCATCTGGAATGGTGAACCCGAGGACCAGGATATGAAAACTGAGATGCATTTTAAATCGTTTCCCAATCACACGGTGGACCATACTCTGGGTTTCCCATGCATGTTTTAGCTGGAGGAAGAATGCCTTGAACCTGGAGAGTTGGGAACCATGGAATGGGTACCATGCAGTATGACTTCAAAGGGTCTGCATTTGCTCACCGAAACTCACCAATGCTATCAGCCTGAAGTGTCCAGCCTTATGTCTCAACCAGCTCTGGGTGTAGATGTGGTCAATCCCGGTTGCATCACATGCCCTGAGTGAATTATTTAAGAATTGCTCTCTATTTCACTGTCTTTGTGTTTTGTTTTCGAAATTTATTTTGATAATGGGATTTATCGGATTTTCACTACTGCGTTTCGGCCGCTGTACACACGCTTGATTGTCTTACGGAGACATATATATCCATGGGTTTCAAGATTCTTCCTAGTCAGGTATATTCGTAGGCGTTGAATATGTGGTGTTGGGTCCATTTCGTTGAGCAAGGAGTAGGTCTTGTCTATTACATATTTGGCTTATGGAAAGTTATCTGTGCTAATTTCAGTCTCTGGTTTTATGCAGCACCCCAAGGCACCTTTCCCCATAAACAAGCACTAGTTAGTTTTCTAAATTTGAGACCCTGTTCTGTTTTGTAATTCAGTTCATGTGTAGTCAAGTTTACATTCCGTGTATTAGTGATATCTTATGATGTTTCTTTTTCTGTGTGACGTAGTTCACGTAGAATCACCGTACCTGCATCCACTCACTATGCCGCTATGGGACTGATGACACAGGTTTCATTGCTGAGTGATATTGCATTGTACGTACGTGCCACAACTTCTTTATCCATTTTTTGCTTTCTGGGATATTTACCTGATACTGTAGACGAGCTTCTTGTGAACACAGCCGTCCCAAATATTGGGGTGGCTGTCTGTTTTTGATTTTAGTTTCCATAAGCTATAGGACCATAAGTGGAAGTGCCATAGGCTGGGTTGCTTTGTTTCTTACGTGTTTCAGGAAACACCATACACTTCTCCAGGGTGGCTGCTGGCAATTTACATCCTGCCAATCAGCATAACAAGGCTCCCTGTTCTCCATATCCTGTCCTACCTTTCTGGATTTTACACTTTTTTCAGATGGCCCTTTTGCCCGGGGGGCAGTGAGACTTCATTGTAGTGCAGATTTCCTTTACAGGCTTGCTTGTTTGGCCAAAAAGGGCGTATGCGTTTTTTCCTGAATATATTCAGGAAAAAACGCATACGCCCTTTTTGGCCAAGTGCATCATTGTCGACGTTGTGCCTCTTTTCCTATGCTTTCAGGGCAATTCCAGTCTACCCCCTGCAATGGTTTTCCTGAAACTCTGCCCCGCTTTCAAGTCCCCTTCGCAGGCTTACTTCAATATATTTTTGGAGGATAGCTGTCATTTATAACTCTGCAGGTTTGTGAATTACAGTGCCCCTGAGCTCCTTTCTTCAACTCGCTTTCTTGTGATCTGGGCACAAAACAGCAGGATTGCTTCAGGCCCTAATCTGTTTTCAGCTGGGCACGCTGAGCCTTTGTTTAATTCCTCTTCCTGGTGGGCAATGAGCGTTACATTTGCCCGTGCAGACACCTACAGCTAGTCTCTCATTGGTTCTCCCTATTCCTGTTCATCTTGCACAGAAATTGCAAGCTGTGCCAAAGAGGAGGTTAAAGGCACTGACTCTCCAAGCGGGGAGAGTGTGAGTAAAGCATCTGGAATGGTGAACCCGAGGACCAGGATACGAAATCTCAGATGCATTTTAAATCGTTTCCCAATCACACGGTGGACGATACTCTGGGTTTCCCATGCCTGTTTTAGCTGGAGGAAGAATCCCTTGAACCTGGAGAGTTGGGACCCATGGAATGGGTACCATGCAGTATGACTTCAAAGGGTCTGCATTTGCTCACCGAAACACACCAATGCTATCAGCCTGAAGTGTCCAGCCTTATGTCTCAACCAGCTCTGGGTGTAGATGTGGTCAATCCCGGTTGCATCACATGCCCTGAGTGAATTATTTAACAATTGCACTCTATTTCACTGTCTTTGTGTTTTGTTTTCGAAATTTATTTTGATAATGGGATTTATCGGATTTTCACTGCTGCGTTTCGGCCCCAGTAAACACGCTTGATTCTCTTATGGAGACATATATATCCATGGGTTTTAAGATTCTTCCTAGTCAGTTATATTACTAGGCGTTGAATATGTGGTGTTGGGTCCATTTCGTTGAGCAAGGAGTAGGTCTTGTCTATTACATATTTGGCTTATGGAAAGTTATCTGTGCTAATTTTAGTCTCTGGTTTTATGCAACACCCCAAGGCACCTTTCCCCATAAGCAAGCACTAGTTGGTTTTCTAAATTTGAGACCCTGTTCTGTTTTGGAATTCAGTTCATGTGTAGTCAAGTTTACATTCCGTGTATCAGTGATATCTTATGATGTTTCTTTTTCTGTGTGACGTAGTTCACGTAGAATCACCGTACCTGCATCCACTCAATATGCCGCTACGGGCCTGATGACACAGATTTCATTGCTGAGTGATATTGCATTGTACGTATGTGCCACAACTTCTTTATCCATTTTTTGCTTTCTGGGATATTTATCTGGTAATGTAGACAAGCTTCTTGTGAACACAGCCGTCCCAAATATTGGGGTGGCTGTCTGTTTTTGATTTTAATTTCCGTAAGCTATAGGACCATAAGTGGAAGTGCCATAGGCTGTGTTGCTTTGTTTCTTACGTGTTTCAGGAAACACCATACACTTCTCCAGGGTGGCTTCTGGCAATTTACATCCTGCCAATCAGCATAACAATGCTCCCTGTTCCCCATATACTGTCCTACCTTTCTGGATTTTACACTTTTTTCAGATGGCCCTTTTGCCCGTGGGGCAGTGAGACTTCATTGTAGTGCAGATTTCCTTTACAGGCTTGCTTGGTTGGCCTGAATATATTCAGGAAAAAACGCATACGCCCTTTTTGGCCAAGTGCATCATTGTCGACGTTCTGCCTCTTTTCCTATGCTTTCAGGGCAATTCCAGTCTACCCCTTGCAATCGTTTTCCTGCAATTCTGCCCTGCTTTCAAGTCCCCTTCGCAGGCTTACTTCAATATATTTTTGGAGGATAGCTGTCATTTATAACTCTGCAGGTTTGTGAATTACAGTGCTCCTGAGCTCCTTTCTTCAACTCGCTTTCTTGTGAGCTGGGCACAAAACCGCAGGATTGCTTCAGGCCCTAATCTGTTTCCGGCAGGGCACACTGAGCCTTTGGTTAATTCCTCTTCCTGGTGGGAAATGAGCGTTACATTTGCCCGTACAGCTAGTCTCTCATTGGTTCTCCGTATTCCTGTTCATCTTGCACAGAAATTGCAAGCTGTGCCAAAGAGGAGGTTAAAGGCACTGACTCTCCAAGCGGGGAGAGTGTTAGTAAAGCATCTGGAATGGTGAACCCGAGGACCAGGATACGAAAACTGAGATGCATTTTAAATCGTTTCCCAATCACACGGTGGACGATACTCTGGGTTTCCCATGCATGTTTTAGCTGGAGGAAGAATGCCTTGAACCTGGAGAGTTGGGACCCATGGAAAGGGTACCATGCAGTATGACTTCAAAGTGTCTGCATTTGCTCACCGAAACTCACCAATGCTATCAGCCTGAAGAGTCCAGCCTTATGTCTCAACCAGCTCTGGGTGTAGATGTGGTCAATCCCGGTTGCATCACATGCCCTGAGTGAATTAGTTAAGAATTGCTATTTCACTGTCTTTGTGTTTTGTTTTCGAAATTTATTTTGATAATGGGATTTATCGGATTTTCACTGCGGCGTTTCAGCCGCTGTACACACGCTTGATTCTCTTACGGAGACATATAAATCCATGGGTTTTAAGATTCTACCTAGTCAGGTATATTCCTAGGCGTTGAATATGTGGTGTTGAGTCCATTTCGTTGAGCAAGGAGTAGGTCTTGTCTATTACATATTTGGCTTATGGAATGTTATCTGTGCTAATTTCAGTCTTTGGTTTTATGCAGCACCCCAAGGCACCTTTCCCCATAAGCAAGCACTAGTTGGTTTTCTTAATTTGAGACCCTGTTCTGTTTTGTAATTCAGTTCATGTGTAGTCAAGTTTACATTCCGTGTATTAGTGATATCTTATGATGTTTCTTTTTCTGTGTGACGTAGTTCACGTGGAATCACTGTACCTGCATCCACTCACTATGCCGCTACGGGCCTGATGACACAGATTTCATTGCTGAGTGATATTGCATTGCACGTACGTGCCACAAATTCTTTATCCATTTTTTGCTTTCTGGGACATTTACCTGGTACTGTAGACGAGCTTCTTGGGAACACAGCCGTCCCAAACTTTTGGGTGGCTCTCTGTTTTTGATTTTAATTTCACTAAGTAATAGGACCATAAGTGCAATTGCCATAGGCTGTGTTGCTTTATTTCTTATGTGTTTCAGGAAACACCATGCAATTCTCCAGGGTGGCTGCTGGCAATTTACATCCTGCCAATTAGCATAACAAGGCTCCCTGTTCTCCATATCCTGTCCTACCTTTCTGGATTTTACACTTTTTTCAGATGGCCCTTTTGCCCGGGGGGCAGTGAGACTTCATTGTAGTGCAGATTTCCTTTACAGGCTTGCTTTGTTGGCCAAAAAGTGCGTATGCGTTTTTTCCTGAATATATTCAGGAAAAAATGCATACGCACTTTTTGGCCAAGTGCACCATTGTCGACTTTCTGCCTCTTTTCCTATGCGTTCAGGGCAATTCCAGTCTACCCCCTGCAATCGTTTTCCTGAAATTCTGCCCCGTTTTCAAATCCCCTTCGCAGGCTTACTTCAATATATTTTTGGAGGGTAGCTGTCATTAATAACTCTGCAGGTTTGTGAATTACAGTGCCCCTGAGCTCCTTTCTTCAACTCGCTTTCTTGTGAGCTGGGCACAATACCGCAGGATTGCTTCAGGCCCTAAACTGTTTCCAGCAGGCCACGTTGAGCCTTTGTTTAATTCCTCTTCCTGGTGGGCAATGAGCGTTACATTTGCCCGTGCAGACACCTACAGCTAGTCTCTCATTGGTTCTCCCTATTCCTGTTCATCTTGCACAGAAATTGCAAGCTGTGCCAAACAGGAGGTTAAAGGCACTGACTCTCCAAGCGGGGAGAGTGTTAGTAAAACATCTGGAATGGTGAACCCGAGGACCAGGATACGAAAACTGAGATGCATTTTAAATCATTTCCCAATCACACGGTGGACGATACTCTGGGTTTCCCATGCATGTTTTAGCTGGAGGAAGAATCCCTTGAACCTGGAGAGTTGGGACCCATGGAATGGGTACCATGCAGTATGACTTCAAAGGGTCTGCATTTGCTCACCGAAACTCACCAATGCTATCAGCCTGAAGTGTCCAGCCTTATGTCTCAACCAGCTCTGGGTGTAGATGTGGTCAATCCCCGTTGCATCACATGCCCTGAGTGAATTATTTAAGAATTGCTCTCTATTTCATTGTCTTTGTGTTTTGTTTTCGAAATATATTTTGATAATGGGATTTATCGGATTTTTACTGCTGCGTTTCGGCCGCTAAACACACGATTGATTCTCTTACGGAGACATATATATCCATGGGTTTTAAGATTCTTCCTAGTCAGGTATATTCCTAGGCGTTGAATATGTGGTGTTGGGTCCATTTCGTTGAGCAAGGAGTAGGTCTTGTCTATTACATATATGGCTTATGGAAAGATATCTGTGCTAATTTCAGTCTCTGGTTTTATGCAGCACCCCAATGCACCTTTCCCCATAAGCAAGCACTAGTTGGTTTTCTAAATTTGAGACCCTGTTCTGTTTTGTAAATCAGTTCATGTGTAGTCAAGTTTACATTCCGTGTATTAGTGATATCTTATGATGTTTCTTTTTCTGTGTGACGTAGTTCACGTAGAATCACCGTACCTGCATCCACTCACTATGCCGCTACGGGCCTGATGACACAGATTTCAGTGCTGAGTTATATTGCATTGTACGTACTTGCCACAACTTCTTTATCCATTTTTTGCTTTCTGGGATATTTACCTGATACTGTAGACGAGCTTCTTGTGAACACAGCCGTCCCAAATATTGGGGTGGCTGTCTGTTTTTGATTTTAATTTCCGTAAGCAATAGGACCATAAGTGGAAGTGCCATAGGCTGTGTTGCTTTGTTTCTTACGTGTTTCAGGAAACACCATACACTTCTCCAGTGTGGCTGCTGGCAATTTACATCCTGCCAATCAGCATAACAAGGCTCCCTGTTCTCCATATCCTGTCCTACCTTTCTGGATTTTACACTTTTTTCATATGGCCCTTTTGCCCGGGGGCAGTGAGACTTCATTGTAGTTCAGATTTCCTTTACAGGCTTGCTTGGTTGGCCAAAAAGGGCGTATGCGTTTTTTCCTGAATATATTCAGGAAAAAACACATACGCCCTTTTTGGCCAAGTGCATCATTGTCGACGTTGTGCCTCTTTTCCTATGCTTTCAGGGCAATTCCAGTCTACCCCCTGCAATCGTTTTCCGGAAATTCTGCCCCGCTTTCAAGTCCCCTTCGCAGGCTTACTTCAATATATTTTTGGAGGATAGCTGTCATTTATAACTCTGCAAGTTTGTGAATTACAGTGCCCCTGAGCTCCTTTCTTCAACTCGCTTTCTTGTGAGTTGGCACAAAACCGCAGGATTGCTTCAGGCCCTAATCTGTTTCCGGCAGGGCACGCTGAGAGTTTGGTTAATTCCTATTCCTGGTGGGAAATGAGCGTTACATTTGCCCGTGCAGACACCTATAGCTAATCTTTCATTGGTTCTCCCTATTCCTGTTCATTTTGCACAGAAATTGCAAGCTGTGCCAAACAGGAGGTTAAAGGCACTGACTCTCCAAGCGGGGAGAGTTTTAGTAAAGCATCTGGAATGGTGAACCCGAGGACCAGGATACGAAAACTGAGATGCATTTTAAATCGTTTCCAATCACACGGTTGACGATACTGTGGGTTTCCCATGCATGTTTTAGCTGGAGGAAGAATCCCTTGAACCTGGAGAGTTGGGACCCATGGAATAGGTACCATGCAGTATGACTTCAAAGGGTCTGCATTTGCTCACCGAAACTCACCAATGCTATCAGCCTGAAGTGTCCAGCCTTATGTCTCAACCAGCTCTGGGTGTAGATGTGGTCAATCCCCGTTGCATCACATGCCCTGAGTGAATTATTTAAGAATTGCTCCCTATTTCATTGTCTTTGTGTTTTGTTTTCGAAATATATTTTGATAATGGGATTTATCGGATTTTTACTGCTGCGTTTCGGCCGCTAAACACACGATTGATTCTCTTACGGAGACATATATATCCATGGGTTTTAAGATTCTTCCTAGTCAGGTATATTCCTAGGCGTTGAATATGTGGTGTTGGGTCCATTTCGTTGAGCAAGGAGTAGGTCTTGTCTATTACATATATGGCTTATGGAAAGATATCTGTGCTAATTTCAGTCTCTGGTTTTATGCAGCACCCCAATGCACCTTTCCCCATAAGCAAGCACTAGTTGGTTTTCTAAATTTGAGACCCTGTTCTGTTTTGTAAATCAGTTCATGTGTAGTCAAGTTTACATTCCGTGTATTAGTGATATCTTATGATGTTTCTTTTTCTGTGTGACGTAGTTCACGTAGAATCACCGTACCTGCATCCACTCACTATGCCGCTACGGGCCTGATGACACAGATTTCAGTGCTGAGTTATATTGCATTGTACGTACTTGCCACAACTTCTTTATCCATTTTTTGCTTTCTGGGATATTTACCTGATACTGTAGACGAGCTTCTTGTGAACACAGCCGTCCCAAATATTGGGGTGGCTGTCTGTTTTTGATTTTAATTTCCGTAAGCAATAGGACCATAAGTGGAAGTGCCATAGGCTGTGTTGCTTTGTTTCTTACGTGTTTCAGGAAACACCATACACTTCTCCAGTGTGGCTGCTGGCAATTTACATCCTGCCAATCAGCATAACAAGGCTCCCTGTTCTCCATATCCTGTCCTACCTTTCTGGATTTTACACTTTTTTCATATGGCCCTTTTGCCCGGGGGCAGTGAGACTTCATTGTAGTTCAGATTTCCTTTACAGGCTTGCTTGGTTGGCCAAAAAGGGCGTATGCGTTTTTTCCTGAATATATTCAGGAAAAAACACATACGCCCTTTTTGGCCAAGTGCATCATTGTCGACGTTGTGCCTCTTTTCCTATGCTTTCAGGGCAATTCCAGTCTACCCCCTGCAATCGTTTTCCGGAAATTCTGCCCCGCTTTCAAGTCCCCTTCGCAGGCTTACTTCAATATATTTTTGGAGGATAGCTGTCATTTATAACTCTGCAAGTTTGTGAATTACAGTGCCCCTGAGCTCCTTTCTTCAACTCGCTTTCTTGTGAGTTGGCACAAAACCGCAGGATTGCTTCAGGCCCTAATCTGTTTCCGGCAGGGCACGCTGAGTGTTTGGTTAATTCCTATTCCTGGTGGGAAATGAGCGTTACATTTGCCCGTGCAGACACCTATAGCTAATCTTTCATTGGTTCTCCCTATTCCTGTTCATTTTGCACAGAAATTGCAAGCTGTGCCAAACAGGAGGTTAAAGGCACTGACTCTCCAAGCGGGGAGAGTTTTAGTAAAGCATCTGGAATGGTGAACCCGAGGACCAGGATACGAAAACTGAGATGCATTTTAAATCGTTTCCAATCACACGGTTGACGATACTGTGGGTTTCCCATGCATGTTTTAGCTGGAGGAAGAATCCCTTGAACCTGGAGAGTTGGGACCCATGGAATAGGTACCATGCAGTATGACTTCAAAGGGTCTGCATTTGCTCACCGAAACTCACCAATGCTATTAGCCTGAAGTGTCCGTCCTTATGTCTCAACCACCTCTGTGTGTAGATGTGTTAAATCCCGGTTGCATCACATGCCCTGAGTGAATTATTTAAGAATTGCTCTCTATTTCACTGTCTTTGTGTTTTGTTTTTGAAATTTATTTTGATAATGGGATTTATCGGATTTTCACTGCTGCGTTTATGCCGCTGTGCACACGCTTGATTCTCTTACGGAGACATATAAATCCATGGGTTTTAAGATTCTTCCTAGTCAGGTATATTCCTAGGCTTTGAATATGTGGTGTTGAGTCCATTTCGTTGAGCAAGGAGTAGGTCTTGTCTATTACATATTTGGCTTATGGAATGATATCTGTGCGAATTTCAGTCTCTGGTTTTATGCAGCACCCCAAGGCACCTTTCCCCATAAGAAAGCACTAGTTGGTTTTCTAAATTTGAGACCCTGTTCTGTTTTGTAATTCAGTTCATGTGTAGTCAAGTTTACATTCCGTGTATGAGTGATATCTTATGATGTTTCTTTTTCTGTGTGACGTAGTTCACGTAGAATCACCGTACCTGCATCCACTCACTATGCCGCTACGGGCCTGATGACACAGATTTCATTGCTGAGTGATATTGCATTGCACGTACGTGCCACAACTTCTTTATCCATTTTTTGCTTTCTGGGATATTTACCTGGTACTGTAGACGAGCTTCTTTGGAACCCAGCCGTCCCAAACTTTGGGGTGGCTCTCTGTTTTTGATTTTAATTTCCCTAAGGAATAGGACCATAAGTGCAATTGCCATAGGCTGTGTTGCTTTATTTCTTACGTGTTTCAGGAAACACCATACACTTCTCCAGGGTGGATTTTGGCTATTTACATCCTGCCAATCAGCATAACATGGCTCCCTGTTCTTCATATCCTGTCCTACCTTTCTGGATTTTACACTTTTTTCAGATGGCCCTTTTGCCTGGTGGGCAGTGAGATTTCATTGTAGTGCAGATTTCTTTTACAGGCTTGCTTGGTTGGCCAAAAAGGGCGTATGCGTTTTTTCCTGAATATATTCAGGAAAAAACGCATACGCCCTTTTTGGCCAAGTGCATCATTGTCGACATTCTGCCTCTTTTCCTATGCTTTCAGGGAAATTCCAGTCTACCCCCTGCAGTCGTTTTCCTGAAATTCTGCCCCGCTTTCAAGTCCCCTTCGCAGGCTTACTTCAATATACTATTGGAAGATAGCTGTCATTTATAACTCTGCAGGTTTGTGAATTACAGTGCCCCTGAGCTCCTTTCTTCAACTCGCTTTCTTGTGAGCTGGGCACAAAACCGCAGGATTGCTTCAGGCCCTAATCTCTTTCAAGCAGGGCACACTGAGCCTTTGTTTAATTCCTCTTCCTTGTGGGCAATGAGCGTTACATTTGCCCGTGCAGACACCTACAGCTAGTCTCTCATTGGTTCTCCCTATTCCTGTTCATCTTGCACAGAAATTGCAAGCTGTGCCAAACAGGAGGTTAAAGGCACTGACTCTCCAAGCGGGGAGAGTGTTAGTAAAGCAACTGGAATGGTGAACCCGAGGACCAGGATATGAAAACTGAGATGTATTTTAAATCGTTTCCCAATCACACGGTGGACGATACTCTGGGTTTCCCATGCATGTTTTAGCTGGAGGAAGAATGCCTTGAACCTGGAGAGTTGGGACCCATGGAATGTGTATCATGCAGTATGACTTCAAGGGGTCTGCATTTGCTCACCGAAACTCACCAATGCTATCAGCCTGAAGTGTCCAGCCTTATGTCTCAACCAGCTTTGGTTGTACATGTGGTCAATCCCGGTTGCATCACATGCCCTGAGTGAATTATTTAAGAATTGCTCTGTATTTCACTGTCTTTTTGTTTTGTTTTCGAAATTTATTTTGATAATGGGATTTATCGGATTTTCACTGCTGCGTTTCGGCCGCTGTACACACGCTTGATTCTCTTTCGGAGACATATATATCCATGGGTTTTAAGATACTTCCTAATCAGGTATATTCCTAGGCATTGAATATGTGTTGTTGGGTCCATTTCGTTGAGCAAGGAGTAGGTCTTGTCTATTACATATTTGGCTTATGGAAAGTTATCTGTGCTAATTTCAGTCTCTGGTTTTATGCAGCACCCCAAGGCACCTTTCCACATAAGCAAGCACTAGTTGGTTTTCTAAATTTGAGACCCTGTTCTGTTTTGTAATTCAGTTCATGTGTAGTCAAGTTTTCATTCCGTGTATTAGTGATATCTTATGATGATTCTTTTTCTGTGTGACGTAGTTCACGTAGAATCACCGTACCTGCATCCACTCACTATGCCGCTACGGGCCTGATGACACAGATTTCATTGCTGAGTGATATTGCATTGTACGTACGTGCCACAACTTCTTTATCCATTTCTTGCTTTCTGGGATATTTACCTGACACTGTAGACGAGCTTCTTGTGAACACAGCCGTCTCAAATATTGGGGTGGCTGTCTGTTTTTGCATTTAATTTCCGTAAGCTATAGGACCATAAGTGGAAGTGCCATAGGCTGTGTTGCTTTGTTTCTTACGTGTTTCAGGAAACACCATACACTTTTCCAGGGTGGCTCCTGGCAATTTACATCCTGCCAATCAGCATAACAAGGCTCCCTGTTCTCCATATCCTGTCCTACCTTTCTGGATTTTACACTTTTTTCAGATGGCCCTTTTGCCCGGGGGGCAGTGAGACTTCATTGTAGTGCAGATTTCCTTTACAGGCTTGCTTGGTTGGCCAAAAAGGGCGTATGCGTTTTTTCCTGAATATATTCAGGAAAAAACGCATACACCCTTTTTGGCCAAGTGCATCATTGTCGACGTTGTGCCTCTTTTCCTATGCTTTCAGGGCAATTCCAGTCTACCCCCTGAAATCGTTTTCCTGAAATTCTGCCCCGCTTTCAAGTCCCCTTCGCAGGCTTACTTCAATATATTTTTGGAGGATAGCTGTCAATTATAACTGCAGGTTTGTGAATTACAGTGCCCCTGAGCTCCTTTCTTCAACTCGCTTTCTTGTGAGCTGGGCACAAAAACGCAGGATTGCTTCAGGCCCTAATCTGTTTCCAGCAGGGCACACTGAGCCTTTGTTTAATTCCTCTTCCAGGTGGGCAATGAGTGTTACATTTGCCCGTGCAGACACCTACAGCTAGTCTCTCATTGGTTCTCCCTATTCCTGTTCATCTTGCACAGAAATTGCAAGCTGTGCGAAACAGGAGGTTAAAGGCACTGACTCTCCAAGCGGGGAGAGTGTTAGTAAAGCAACTGGAATGGTGAACCCGAGGACCAGGATATGAAAACTGAGATGCATTTTAAATCGTTTCCCAATCACACGGTGGACGATACTCTGGGTTTCCCATGCATGTTTTAGCTGGAGGAAGAATGCCTTGAACCTGGAGAGTTGGGACCCATGGAATGGGTATCATGCAGTATGACTTCAAAGGGTCTGCATTTGCTCACCGAAACTCACCAATGCTATCAGCCTGAAGTGTCCAGCCTTATGTCTCAACCAGCTTTGGTTGTAGATGTGGTCAATCCCGGTTGCATCACATGCCCTGAGTGAATTATTAAAGAATTGCTCTGTATTTCACTATCTTTTTGTTTTGTTTTCGAAATTTATTTTGATAATGGGATTTATCGGATTTTCACTGCTGCGTTTCGGCCGCTGTACACACGCTTGATTCTCTTACGGAGACATATATATCCATGGGTTTTAAGATTCTTCCTAGTCAGGTATATTCCTAGGCGTTGAATATGTGGTGTTGGGTCCATTTCGTTGAGCAAGGAGTAGGTCTTGTCTATTACATATTTGGCTTATGGAAAGTTATCTGTGCGAATTTCAGTCTCTGGTTTTATGCAGCACCCCAAGGCACCTTTCCCCATAAGCAAGCACTAGTTGGTTCTCTAAATTTGAGACCCTGTTCTGTTTTGTAATTCAGTTCATGTGTAGTCAAGTTTACATTCCGTGTATTAGTGATATCTTATGATGTTTCTTTTTCTGTGTGACGTAGTTCACGTAGATTCACCGTATCTGCATCCACTCACTATGCCACGACGGGCCTGATGACACAGATTTCATTGCTGAGTGATATTGCATTGTACGTACGTACCACAACTTCTTTATCCATTTTTTGCTTTCTGGGATATTTACCTGATACTGTAGACGAGCTTCTTGTGAACACAGCCGTCCCAAATATTGGGGTGGCCGTCTGTATTTGATTTTAATTTCCGTAAGCTATAGGTCCATAAGTGGAAGTGCAATAGGCTGTGTTCCTTTGTTTCTTACGTGTTTCAGGAAACACCAAACATTTCTCCAGGGTGGCTGCTGGCAATTTACATCCTGCCAATCAGCATAACAAGGCTCCCTGTTCTCCATATCCTGTCCTACCTTTCTGGATTTTACACTTTTTTCAGATGGCCCTTTTTCCCGGGTGGCAGTGAGACTTCATTGTAGTGCAGATTTCCTTTACAGGCTTGCTTGGTTGGCCAAAAAGTGCGTATGCGTTTTTTCCTGAATATATTCAGGAAAAAACGCATACGCCCTTATTAGCCAAGTGCATCATTGTCGACGTTCTGCCTCTTTTCCTATGCTTTCAGGGCAATTCCAGTCTACCCCCTGCAATGGTTTTCCTGAAACGCTGCCCCGCTTTCAAGTCCCCTTCGCAGGCTTACTTCAATATATTTTTGGAGGATAGCTGTCATTTATAACTCTGCAGGTTTGTGAATTACAGTGCCCCTGAGCTCCTTTCTTCAACTCGCTTTCTTGTGAGCTGGGCACAAAACCGCAGGATTGATTCAGGCCCTAATCTGTTTCCGGCAGGGCACGCTGAGCCTTTGGTTAATTCCTCTTCCTGGTGGGAAATGAGCATTACATTTGCCCGTGCAGACACCTATAGCTATTCTCTCATTTGATCTCCCTATTCCTGTTCATCTTGCACAGAAATTGCAAGCTGTGCCAAAGAGGAGGTTAAAGGCACTGACTCTCCAAGCGGGGAGAGTGTTAGTAAAGCATCTGGAATGGTGAACCCGAGGATCAGGATACGAAAACTGAGATGCATTTTAAATCGTTTCCCAATCACACGGCGGACTATACTCTGGGTTTCCCATGCATGTTTTAGCTGGAGGAAGAATCCCTTGAACCTGGAGAGTTGGGACCCATGGAATGGGTACCATGCAGTATGACTTCAAAGGGTCTGCATTTGCTCACCGAAACTCACCAATGCTATCAGCCTGAAGTGTCCAGCCTTAGGTCTCAACCAGCTCTGGGTGTAGATGTGGTCAATCCCGGTTGCATCACATGCCCTGAGTGAATTATTTAAGAATTGCTCTCTATTTCACTGTCTTTGTGTTTTGTTTTCGAAATTTATTTTGATAATGGGATTTGTCGGATTTTTACTGCTGCGTTTCGGCCGCTTTACACACGCTTGATTCTCTTACGAAGACATATATATCCATGGGTTTTAAGATTCTTCCTAGTCAGGTATATTCCTAGGCGTTGAATATGTGGCGTTGGGTCCATTTCGTTGAGCAAGGAGTAGGTCTTGTCTATTACATATTTGGCTTATGGAAACTTATCTGTGCTAATATCAGTTTCTGGTTTTATGCAGCACCCCAACGCACCTTTCCCCATAGGCAAGCACTAGTTGGTTTTCTAAATTTGAGACCCTGTTCTGTTTTGTAATTCAGTTCATGTGTAGTCAAGTTTACATTCCGTGTATTAGTGATATCTTATGATGTTTCTTTTTCTGTGTGACATAGTTCACGTAGAATCACCGTACTTGCATCCACTTTCTATGCTGCTACGGGCCTGATGACACAGATTTCATTGCTGAGTGATATTGCATTGTACGTACGTACCACAACTTCTTTATCCATTTTTTGCTTTCTGGGATATTTACCTGATACTGTAGACGAGCTTCTTGTGAACACAGCCGTCCCAAATATTGGGGTGGCTGTCTGTTTTTGATTTTAATTTCCGTAAGCTATAGGACCATAAGTGGAAGTGCCATAGGCTGTGTTGCTTTGTTTCTTACATGTTTCAGGAAACAACATACACTTCTCCCGGGTGGCTGCTGGCAATTTACATCCTGCCAATCAGCATAACAAGGCTCCCTGTTCTCCATATCCTGTCCTACCTTTCTGGATTTTACACTTTTTTCAGATGGCCCTTTTGCCCGGGGGGCAGTGAGACTTCATTGTAGTGCAGATTTCCTTTACAGGCTTGCTTGGTTGGCCAAAAAGGGCGTATGCGTTTTTTCCTGAATATATTCAGGAAAAAACGCATACGCCCTTTTTGGCCAAGTGCATCATTGTTGACGTTATGCCTCTTTTCCTATGCTTTCAGGGCAATTCCAGTCTACCCCCTGCAATGCTTTTCCTGAAACTCTGCCCTGCTTTCAAGTCCCCTTCGCAGGCTTACTTCAATATATTTTTGGAGGATAGCTGTCATTTATAACTCTGCAGGTTTGTGAATTACAGTGCCCCTGAGCTCCTTTCTTCAACTCGCTTTCTTGTGATCTGGGCACAAAACCGCTGGAATGCTTCAGGCCCTAATCTGTTTCCGGCATGGCACGCTGAGCCTTTGGTTAATTCCTCTTCCTGGTGGGAAATGAGCGTTACATTTGCCCGTGCAGACACCTATAGCTAGTATCTCATTGGTTCTCCCTATTCCTGTTCATCTTGCACAGAAATTGCAAGCTGTGCCAAAGAGGAGGTTAAAGGCACTGACTCTCCAAGCGGGGAGAGTGTTAGTAAAGCATCTGGAATGGTGAAACCGAGGACCAGGATACGAAAACTGAGATGCATTTTAAATCGTTTCCCAATCACACGGTGGACGATACTCTGTGTTCCCATGCATGTTTTAGCTGGAGGAAGAATCCCTTGGACCTGGAGAGTTGGGACCCTTGGAATGGGTACCATGCAGTATGACTTCAAAGGGTCTGCATTTGCTCACCGAAACTCACCAATGCTATCAGCCTGAAGTGTCCAGCCTTATGTCTCAACCAGCTCTGGGTGTAGATGTGGTCAATCCCGGTTGCATCACATGCCCTGAGTGAATTATTTAAGAATTGCTCTCTATTTCACTGTCTTTGTGTTTTATTTCCGAAATTTTTTTGATAATGGGATTTATCGGATTTTCACTGCCGCGTTTCGGCCGCAGTATACACGCTTGATTCTCTTATGGAGACATATATATCCATGGGTTTTAAGATTCTTCCTAGTCAGGTATATTCCTAGGCGTTGAATATGTGGTGTTGGGTCCATTTCGTTGAGCAAGGAGTAGGTCTTGTCTATTACATATTTGGCTTATGGAAAGCTTTCTGTGCTAATTTCAGTCCCTGGTTTTATGCAGCACCCCAACACACCTTTCCCCATAAGCAAGCACTAGTTGGTTTTCTAAATTTGAGACCCTGTTCTGTTTTGTAATTCAGTTCATGTGTAGTCAAGTTTACATTCCGTGTATTAGTGATATCTTATGATGTTTCTTTTTCTGTGTGACGTAGTTCACGTAGAATCACCGTACCTGCATCCACTCACTATGCCGCTACGGGCCTGATGACACAGATTTCATTGCTGAGTGATATTGCATTGTACGTACGTGGCACAACTTCTTTATCCATTTTTTGCTTTCTGGGATATTTACCTGGTACTGTAGACGAGCTTCTTTGGAACCCAGCCGTCCCAAACTTTGGGGTGGCTCTCTGTTTTTGATTTTAATTTCCCTAAGGAATAGGACCATAAGTGCAATTGCCATAGGCTGTGTTGCTTTATTTCTTACGTGTTTCAGGAAACACCATACACTTCTCCAGGGTGGATTTTGGCTATTTACATCCTGCCAATCAGCATAACATGGCTCCCTGTTCTTCATATCCTGTCCTACCTTTCTGGATTTTACACTTTTTTCAGATGGCCCTTTTGCCTGGTGGGCAGTGAGATTTCATTGTAGTGCAGATTTCTTTTACAGGCTTGCTTGGTTGGCCAAAAAGGGCGTATGCGTTTTTTCCTGAATATATTCAGGAAAAAACGCATACGCCCTTTTTGGCCAAGTGCATCATTGTCGACATTCTGCCTCTTTTCCTATGCTTTCAGGGAAATTCCAGTCTACCCCCTGCAGTCGTTTTCCTGAAATTCTGCCCCGCTTTCAAGTCCCCTTCGCAGGCTTACTTCAATATACTATTGGAAGATAGCTGTCATTTATAACTCTGCAGGTTTGTGAATTACAGTGCCCCTGAGCTCCTTTCTTCAACTCGCTTTCTTGTGAGCTGGGCACAAAACCGCAGGATTGCTTCAGGCCCTATACTGTTTCAAGCAGGGCACACTGAGCCTTTGTTTAATTCCTCTTCCTTGTGGGCAATGAGCGTTACATTTGCCCGTGCAGACACCTACAGCTAGTCTCTCATTGGTTCTCCCTATTCCTGTTCATCTTGCACAGAAATTGCAAGCTGTGCCAAACAGGAGGTTAAAGGCACTGACTCTCCAAGCGGGGAGAGTGTTAGTAAAGCAACTGGAATGGGGAACCCGAGGACCAGGATATGAAAACTGAGAAGCATTTTAAATCGTTCCCCAATCACACAGTGGACGATACTCTGGGTTTCCCATGCATGTTTTAGCTGGAGGAAGAATGCCTTGAACCTGGAGAGTTGGGACCCATGGAATGGGTATCATGCAGTATGACTTCAAAGGGTCTGCATTTGCTCACCGAAACTCACCAATGCTATCAGCCTGAAGTGTCCAGCCTTATGTCTCAACCAGCTTTGGTTGTAGATGTGGTCAATCCCGGTTGCATCACATGCCCTGAGTGAATTATTTAAGAATTGCTCTGTATTTCACTGTCTTTTTGTTTTGTTTTCGAAATTTATTTTGATAATGGGATTTATCGGATTTTCACTGCTGCGTTTCGGCCGCTGTACACACGCTTGATTCTCTTTCGGAGACATATATATCCATGGGTTTTAAGATTCTTCCTAGTCAGGTATATTCCTAGGTGTTGAATATGTGGTGTTGGGTCCATTTCGTTGAGCAAGGAGTAGGTCTTGTCTATTACATATTTGGCTTATGGAAAGTTATCTGTGCTAATTTCAGTCTCTGGTTTTATGCAGCACCCCAAGGCACCTTTCCACATAAGCAAGCAATAGTTGGTTTTCTAAATTTGAGACCCTGTTCTGTTTTGTAATTCAGTTCATGTGTAGTCAAGTTTACATTCCGTGTATTAGTGATATCTTATGATGTTTCTTTTTCTGTGTGACGTAGTTCACGTAGAATCACGGTACCTGCATCCACTCACTATGCCGCTACGGGCCTGATGACACAGATTTCATTGCTGAGTGATATTGCATTGTACGTACGTGCCACAACTTCTTTATCCATTTCTTGCTTTCTGGGATATATACCTGATACTGTAGACGAGCTTCTTGTGAACACAGCCGTCTCAAATATTGGGGTGGCTGTCCGTTTTTGCTTTTAATTTCCGTAAGCTATAGGACCATAAGTGGAAGTGCCATAGGCTGTGTTGCTTTGTTTCTTACGTGTTTCAGGAAACACCATACAGTTCTCCAGGGTGGCTGCTTGCAATTTACATCCTGCCAATCAGCATAACAAGGCTCCCTGTTCTCCATATCCTGTCCTACCTTTCTGGATTTTACACTTTTTTCAGATGGCCCTTTTGCCCGGGGGGCAGTGAGACTTCATTGTAGTGCAGATTTCATTTACAGGCTTGCTTGTTTGGCCAAAAAGGGCGTATGCGTTTTTTCCTGAATATATTCAGGAAAAAACTCATACACCCTTTTTGGCCAAGTGCATCATTGTCGACGTTGTGCCTCTTTTCCTATGCTTTCAGGGCAATTCCAGTCTACCCCCTGCAATCGTTTTCCTGAAATTCTGCCCCGCTTTCAAGTCCCCTTCGCAGGCTTACTTCAATATATTTTTGGAGGATAGGTGTCAATTATAACTCTGCAGGTTTGTGAATTACAGTGCCCCTGAGCTCCTTTCTTCAACTCGCTTTCTTGTGAGCTGGGCACAAAAACGCAGGATTGCTTCAGGCCCTAATCTGTTTCCAGCAGGGCACACTGAGCCTTTGTTTAATTCCTCTTCCAGGTGGGCAATGAGTGTTACATTTGCCCGTGCAGACACCTACATCTAGTCTCTCATTGGTTCTCCCTATTCCTGTTCATCTTGCACAGAAATTGCAAACTGTGCCAAACAGGAGGTTAAAGGCCCTGACTCTCCAAGCGGGGAGAGTGTTAGTAAAGTGTCTGGAATGGTGAACCCGAGGACCAGGATACGAAAACTGAGATGCATTTTAAATCGTTTCCCAATCACACGGTGGACGATACTCTGGGTTCCCATGCATGTTTTAGCTGGAGGAAGAATCCCTTAGACCTGGATAGTTGGGACCCATGGAATGGGTACCATGCAGTATGACTTCAAAGGGTCTGCATTTGCTCACCGAAACTCACCAATGCTATCAGCCTGAAGTGTCCAGCCTTATGTCTCAACCAGCTCTGGGTGTAGATGTGGTCAATCCCGGTTGCATCACATGCCCTGGGTGAATTATTTAAGAATTGCTCTCTATTTCACTGTCTTTGTGTTTTGTTTCCGAAATTTATTTTGATAATGGGATTTATCGGATTTTCACTGCTGCGTTTCGGCCGCAGTATACACGCTTGATTCTCTTATGGAGACATATATATCCATGGGTTTTAAGATTCTTCCTAGTCAGGTATATTCCTAGGCGTTGAATATGTGGTGTTGGGTCCATTTCGTTGAGCAAGGATTAGGTCTTGTCTATTACATATTTGGCTTATGGAATGTTATCTGTGCTAATTTCAGTCTCTGGTTTTATGCAGCACCCCAAGGCACCTTTCCCCATAAGCAAGCACTAGTTGGTTTTCTTAATTTGAGACCCTGTTCTGTTTTGTAATTCAGTTCATGTGTAGTCAAGTTTACATTCCGTGTATTAGTGATATCTTATGATGTTTCTTTTTCTGTGTGACGTAGTTCACCTAGAATCACCGTACCTGCATCCACTCATTATGCTGCTACGGGCCTGATGACACAGATTTCATTGCTGAGTGATATTGCATTGCACGTACGTGCCACAACTTCTTTATCCATTTTTTGCTTTCTGGGATATTTACCTGGTACTGTAGACGAGCTTCTTGGGAACACAGCCGTCCCAAACTTTGGGGTGGCTCTCTGTTTTTCATTTTAATTTCCCTAAGCAATAGGACCATAAGTGCAATTGCCATAGGCTGTGTTGCTTTATTTCTTACGTGTTTCAGGAAACACCATACACTTCTCCAGGGTGGCTGTTCACAATTTACATCCTGCCAAACAGCATAACAAGGCTCCCTGTTCTCCATATCCTGTCCTACCTTTCTGGATTTTACACTTTTTTCAGATGGCCCTTTTGCCCGGGGAGCAGTGAGATTTCATTGTAGTGCAGATTTCCTTTACAGGCTTGCTTGGTTGGCCAAAAAGGGCGTATGCGTTTTTTCCTGAATATATTCAGGAAAAACGCATACGCCCTTTTTGGCCAAGTGCATCATTGACGACGTTGTGCCTCTTTTCCTATGCTCTCAGGGCAATTCCAGTCTACCCCCTGCAATCGTTTTCCTGAAATTCTGCCCCGCTTTCAAGTCCCCTTCGCAGGCTTACTTCAATATACTTTTGGAAGATAGCTGTCATTTATAACTGTGCAGGTTTGTGAATTACAGTGACCCTGAGCTCCTTTCTTCAACTCGCTTTCTTGTGAGCTGGGCGCAAAACCGCAGGATTGCTTCAGGCCCTAATCTGTTTCCAGCAGGGCACACTGAGCCTTTGTTTAATTCCTCTTCCTGGTGGGCAATGAGCGTTACATTTGCCCCTGCAGACACCTATACCTAGTCTCTCATTGGTTCTCCCTATTCCTGTTCATCTTGCACAGAAATTGCAAGCTGTGCCAAAGAGGAGGTTAAAGGCACTGACACTCCAAGCGGGGAGAGTGTTAGTAAAGCATCTGGAATGGTGAACCCGAGGACCAGGATACGAAAACTGAGATGCATTTTAAATAGTTTCCCAATCACACGGTGGACGATACTCTGGGTTTCCCATGCATGTGGTAGTTGGAGGAAGAATCCCTTGAACCTGGAGATTTGGGACCCATGGAATGGGTACCATGCAATATGACTTCAAAGGGTCTGCATTTGCTCACCGAAACTCACCAATGCTATCAGCCTGAAGTGTCCAGCCTTATGTCTCAACCAGCTCTGGGTGTAGATGTGGTCAATCCCGGTTGCATCACATGCCCTGAGTGAATTATTTAACAATTGCTCTCTATTTCAGTGTCTTTGTGTTTTGTTTTCGAAATTTATTTTGATAATGGGATTTATCGGATTTTCAGTGCTGCATTTCGGCCGCAGTACACACGCTTGATTCTCTTATGGAGACATAAATATCCATGTGTTTTAAGATTCTTCCTAGTCAATTATTCCTAGGCGTTGAATATGTGTTGTTGGATCCATTTCGTTGAGCAAGGAGTAGGTCTTGTCTATTACATATTTGGCTTATGGAAAGTTATCTGTGCTAATTTTAGTCTCTGGTTTTATGCAGCACCCCAAGGTACCTTTCCCCATAAGCAAGCACTAGTTGGTTTTCTAAATTTGAGACCCTGTTCTGTTTTGTAATTCAGTTCATGTGTAGTCAAGTTTACATTCCGTGTATTAGTGATATCTTATGATGTTTCTTTTTCTGTGTGACGTAGTTCACGTAGAATCACCGTACCTGCATCCACTCATTATGCCGCTACGGGCCTGATGACACAGATTTCATTGTTGAGTGATATTGCATTGCACGTACGTGCCACAACTTCTTTATCCATTTTTTGCTTTCTGGGATATTTACCTGGTACTGTAGACGAGCTTCTTGGGAACACAGCCGTCCCAAATATTGGGGTGGCTGTCTGTTTTTGATTTTAATTTCCGTAAGCTATAGGACCATAAGTGGAAGTGCCATAGGCTGTGTTGCTTTGTTTCTTACGTGTTTCAGGAAACACCATACACTTCTCCAGGGTGGCTGCTGGCAATTTACATCGTGTCAATCAGCATAACAAGGCTCCCTGTTCTCCATATCCTGTCCTATCTTTCTGGAATTTACACTTTTTTCAGATGGCCCTTTTGGCCGGGGGGCAGTGAGACTTCATTGTAGTGCAGATTTCCTTCACAGGCTTGCTTGGTTGTCCAAAAAGGGCATATGCGTTTTTTCCTAAATATATTCAGGAAAAAACGCATACGCCCTTTTTGGCCAAGTGCATCATTGTCGACTTTGTGCCTCTTTTCCTATGCTTTCAGGGCAATTCCAGTCTACCCCCTGCAATCTTTTTCCTGAAATTCTGCCCCACTTTCAAATCCCCTTCGCAGGCTTACTTCAATATATTTTTGGAGGATAGCTGTCATTTATAACTCTGCAGGTTTGTGAATTACAGTGCCCCTGAGCTCCTTTCTTCAACTCGCTTTCTTGTGAGCTGGGCACAAAACCGCAGGATTGCTTCAGGCCCTAATCTGTTTTCAGCAGGGCACGCTGAGCCTTTGTTTATTTCCTCTTCCTGGTCGGCAATGAGCGTTACATTTGCCCGTGCAGACACCTACAGCTAGTCTCTCATTGGTTCTCCCTATTCCTGTTCATCTTGCACAGAAATTGCAAGCTGTGCCAAACAGGAGGTTAAAGGCACTGACTCTCCAAGCAGGGAGAGTGTTAGTAAAGCATCTGGAATGGTGAACCCGAGGACCAGGATACGAAAACTGAGATGCATTTTAAATCGTTTCCCAATCACACGGTGGACGATACTCTGGGTTTCCCATGCATGTTTTAGCTGGACTAAGAATGCCTTGAACCTGGAGAGTTGGGACCCATGGAATTGGTACCATGCAGTATGACTTCAAAGGGTCTGCATTTGCTCACCGAAACTCACCAATGCTATCACCCTGAAGTGTCCAGCCTTATGTCTCAACCAGCTCTGGGTGTAGATGTGGTCAATCCCGGTTGCATCACATGCCCTGAGTGAATTATTTAAGAATTGCTCTCTATTTCACTGTCTTTGTGTTTTGTTTTCGAAATTTATTTTGATAATGGGATTTATCGGATTTTCACTGCTGCGTTTTGGCCGCTGTACACACGTTTGATTCTCTTACGGAGACATATATATCCATGGGTTTTAAGATTCTTCCTAGTCAGGTATATTCCTAGGCGTTGAATATGTGGTGTTGAGTCCATTTCTTTGAGCAAGGAGTACGTCTTGTCTATTACATATTTGGCTTATGGAATTTTATCTGTGCTAATTTCAGTCTCTGGTTTTATGCAGCACCCCAACGCACCTTTCCCCATAAGCAAGCACTAGTTGGTTTTCTAAATTTGAGACCCTGTTCTGTTTTGTAATGCAGTTCACGTGTAGTCAAGTTTACATTCCGTGTATTAGTGATATCTTATGATGTTTCTTCTTCTGTGTGACGTAGTTCACGTAGAATCACCGTACCTGCATCCACTCATTATGCCGCTACGGGCCTGATGACACAGATTTCATTGCTGAGTGATATTGCATTGCACGTACGTGCCACAACTTCTTTATCCATTTTTTGCTTTCTGGGATATTTACCTGGTACTGTAGACGAGCTTCTTGGGAACACAGCCGTCCCAAACTCTGGGGTGGCTGTCTGTTTTTGATTTTAATTTCCGTAAGCTATAGGACCATAAGTGGAAGTGCCATAGGCTGTGTTGCTTTGTTTCTTACGTGTTTCAGGAAACACCATACACTTCTCCAGGGTGGCTGCTGGCAATTTACATCGCGCCAATCAGCATAACAAGGCTCCCTGTTCTCCATATCCTGTCCTACCTTTCTGGAATTTACACTTTTTTCAGATGGCCCTTTTGGCCGGGGGGCAGTGAGACTTCATTGTAGTGCAGATTTCCTTCACAGGCTTGCTTGGTTGGCCAAAAAGTGCATATGCGTTTTTTCCTAAATATATTCAGGAAAAAACGCATACGCCCTTTTTGGCCAAGTGCATCATTGTCGACGTTGTGCCTCTTTTCCTATGCTTTCAGGGCAATTCCAGTCTACCCCCTGCAATCGTTTTCCTGAAATTCTGCCCCGCTTTCAAGTCCCCTTCGCAGGCTTACTTCAATATATTTTTGGAGGATAGCTGTCATTTATAACTCTGCAGGTTTGTGAATTACAGTGCCCCTGAGCTCCTTTCTTCAACTCGCTTTCTTGTGAGGTGGGCACAAAACCGCAGGATTGCTTCAGGCCCTAATCTTTTTCCGGCAGGGCATGCTGAGCCTTTGTTTAATTCCTCTTCCTGGTGGGCAATGAGCGTTACATTTGCCCGTGCAGACACCTACAGCTAGTCTCTCATTGGTTCTCCCTATTCCTGTACATCTTGCACAGAAATTGCAAGCTGTGCCAAAGAGGAGGTTAAAGGCACTGACTCTCCAAGCAGGGAGAGTGTTAGTAAAGCATCTGGAATGGTGAACCCGAGGACCAGGATACGAAAACTGAGATGCATTTTAAATCGTTTCCCAATCACACGGTGTACCATACTGTGGGTTTCCCATGCATGTTTTAGCTGGAGGAAGAATCCCTTGAACCTGAAGAGTTGGGACCCATGGAATAGGTACCATGCAGTATGACTTCAAAGGGTCTGCATTTGCTCACCGAAACTCACCAATGCTATCAGCCTGAAGTTTCCAGCCTTATGTCTCAACCAGCTCTGGGTGTAGATGTGGTCAATCCCGGTTGCATCACATGCCCTGAGTGAATTATTTAAGAATTGCTCTCTATTTCACTGTCTTTGTGTTTTGTTTTTGAAATTTATTTTGATAATGGGATTTATCGGATTTTCACTGCTGTGTTTCGGCCGCTGTACACACGCTTGATTCTCTTACGGAGACATATATATCTATGGGTTTTAAGATTCTTCCTAGTCAGGTATATTCCTAGGCGTTGAATATGTGGTGTTGAGTCCATTTCGTTGAGCAAGGAGTAGGTCTTGTCTATTACATATTTGGCTTATGGAATGTTATCTGTGCTAATTTCAGTCTCTGGTTTTATGCAGCACCCCAAGGCACCTTTCCCCATAAGCAAGCACTAGTTGGTTTTCTAAATTTGAGACCCTGTTCTGTTTTGTAATTCAGTTCATGTGTAGTCAAGTTTACATTCCGTGTATTAGTGATATCTTATGATGTTTCTTTTTCTGTGTGACGTAGTTCACGTAAAATCACCGTACCTGCATCCACTCACTATGCCGCTACGGGCCTGATGACACAGATTTCATTGCTGAGTGATACTGCATTGAACGTACGTGCCACAACTTCTTTATCCATTTTTTGCTTTCTGGGATATTTAACTGGTACTGTAGACGAGCTTCTTGGGAACACAGCCGTCCCAAACTTTGTCGTGGCTCTCTGTTTTTGAGTTTAATTTCCCTAAGCAATAGGACCATAAGTGCAATTGCCATAGGCTGTGTTGCTTTATTTCTTACGTGTTTCAGGAAACACCATACACTTCTCCAGGGTGGCTGTTCACAATTTACATCCTGCCAATCAGCATAACAAGGCTCCCTGTTCTCCATATCCTGTCCTACCTTTCCGGATTTTACACTTTTTTCAGATGGCCCTTTTGCCCGGGGGCAGTGAGACTTCATTGTAGTGCAGATTTCCTTTACAGGCTTGCTTGGTTGGCCAAAAAGGGCGTATGCGTTTTTTCCTGCATATATTCAGGAAAAAACGCATACGCCCTTTTTGGCCAAGTGCATCATTGTCGACGTTCTGCCTCTTTCCCTATGCTTTCAGGGCTATTCCAGTCTACCCCCTGCAGTCGTTTTCCTGAAATTCTGCACCGCTTTCAAGTCCCCTTCGCAGGCTTACTTCAATATATTTTTGAGGATAGCTGTCATTTATAACTCTGCAAGTTTGTGAATTACAGTGCCCCTGAGCTCCTTTCTTCAACTCGCTTTCTTGTGAGCTGGGCACAAAACCGCAGGATTGCTTCAGGCCCTAATCTGTTTCCGGCAGGGCATGCTGAGCCTTTGGTTAATTCCTCTTCCTGGTGGGAAATGAGCGTTATATTTGCCCGTGCAGACACCTACAGCTAGTCTCTCATTGGTTCTCCCTATTCCTGTTCATCTTGCACAGAAATTGCAAGCTGTGCCAAAGAGGAGGTTAAAGGCACTGACTCTCCAAGCGGGGAGAGTGTTAGTAAAGCATCTGGAATGGTGAACCCGAGGACCAGGATACGAAAACTGAGATGCATTTTAAATCGTTTCCCAATCACACGGTGTACCATACTGTGGGTTTCCCATGCATGTTTTAGCTGGAGGAAGAATCCCTTGAACCTGAAGAGTTCTGACCCATGGAATAGGTACCATGCAGTATGACTTCAAAGGGTCTGCATTTGCTCACCGAAACTCACCAATGCTATCAGCCTGAAGTTTCCAGCCTTATGTCTCAACCAGCTCTGGGTGTAGATGTGGTCAATCCCGGTTGCATCACATGCCCTGAGTGAATTATTTAAGAATTGCTCTCTATTTCACTGTCCTTGTGTTTTGTTTTTGAAATTTATTTTGATAATGGGATTTATCGGATTTTCACTGCTGCGTTTCGGCCGCTGTACACACGCTTGATTCTCTTACGGAGACATATATATCTATGGGTTTTAAGATTCTTCCTAGTCAGGTATATTCCTAGGCGTTGAATATGTGGTGTTGAGTCCATTTCGTTGAGCAAGGAGTAGGTCTTGTCTATTACATATTTGGCTTATGGAATGTTATCTGTGCTAATTTCAGTCTCTGGTTTTATGCAGCACCCCAAGGCACCTTTCCCCATAAGCAAGCACTAGTTGGTTTTCTAAATTTGAGACCCTGTTCTGTTTTGTAATTCAGTTCATGTGTAGTCAAGTTTACATTCCGTGTATTAGTGATATCTTATGATGTTTCTTTTTCTGTGTGACGTAGTTCACGTAGAATCACCGTACCTGCATCCACTCAATATGCCGCTACGGGCCTGATGACACAGATTTCATTGCTGAGTGATACTGCATTGCACGTACGTGCCACAATTTCTTTATCCATTTTTTGCTTTCTGGGATATTTACCTGGTTCTGTAGACGAGCTTCTTGGGAACACAGCCGTCCCAAACTTTGGCGTGGCTCTCTGTTTTTGATTTTAATTTCCCTAAGCAATAGGACCATAAGTGCAATTGCCATAGGCTGTGTTGCTTTATTTCTTACGTGTTTCAGGAAACACCATACACTTCTCCAGGGTGGCTGTTCACAGTTTACATCCTGCCAATCAGCATAACAAGGCTTCCTGTTCTCCATATCCTGTCCTTCCTTTCTGGATTTTACACTTTTTTCAGAGGGCCCTTTTGCCCGGGGGGCAGTGAGATTTCATTGTAGTGCAGATTTCCTTTACAGGCTTGCTTGGTTGGCCAAAAAGGGCGTATGCGTTTTTACCTGAATATATTCAGGAAAAAACGCATACGCCCTTTTTGGCCAAGTGCATCATTGTCGACCTTGTGCCTCTTTTCCTATGCTTTCAGGGCAATTCCAGTCTACCCCCTGCAATCGTTTTCCTGAAATTCTGCCCCGCTTTCAAGTCCCTTTCACAGGCTTACTTCAATATACTTTTGGAAGATAGCTGTAATTTATAACTCTGCAGGTTTGTGAATTACACTGCCCCTGAGCTCCTTTCTTCAACTCGATTTCTTGTGAGCTGGGCACAAAACCGCAGGATTGCTTCAGGCCCTAATCTGTTTCCAGCATGGCACACTGAGCCTTTGTTTAATTCCTCTTCCTGTTGGGCAATGAGCGTTACATTTGCCCGTGCAGACACCTACAGCTAGTCTCTCATTGGTTCTCCCTATTCCTGTTCATCTTGCACAGAAATTGCAAGCTGTGCCAAACAGGACGTTAAAGGCACTGACTCTCCAAGCGGGGAGAGTTTTAGTAAAGCATCTGGAATGGTGAACCCGAGGACCAGGATACGAAAACTGAGATGCATTTTCAATCGTTTCCCAATCACACGGTGGACGATACTCTGGGTTTCCATTGCATGTTTTAGCTGGAGGAAGAATCCCTTGAACCTGGAGAGTTGGGACCCATGGAATGGGTACAATGCAGTATGACTTAAAAGGGTCTGCATTTGCTCACCGAAACTCACCAATGCTATCAGCCTGAAGTGTCCAGCCTTATGTCTCAATCAGCTCTGGGTGTAGATGTGGTCAATCCCGGTTGCACCACATGCCCTGAGTGAATTATTTAAGAATTGCTCTCTATTTCACTGTCTTTGTGTTTTGTTTTCGAAATTTATTTTGATAATGGGATTTATCGGATTTTCACTGCTGCGTTTCGGCCGCTGTACACACGCTTGATTCTCTTACGGAAACATATATATCCATGGGTTTTAAGATTCTTCTTAATCAGGTATATTCCTAGGCGTTGAATATGTGGTGTTGGGTCCATTTCGTTGAGCAAGGAGTAGGTCTTGTCTATTAAATATTTGGCTTATGGAAAGTTATCTGTGCTAATTTCAGTCTCTAGTTTTATGCAGCATCCCAACTCACATTTCCCCTAAGCAAGCAGTAGTTGGTTTTCAAAATTTGCGACTCTGTTCTCTTTTGTAATTCAGTTCATGTGTAGCCATGTTAACATTCCATGTATTAGTGATATCTTATGTCTTTTTCTTTTTGAATTATGTGACTTCGAATGATCACACGTAACTCCTCTGGAGTTGTTATAACTGGCCGTATTTCATTGATTTCCAGGCTGAGTAATATTCCACTCTACATAAGCACCACATCTCTGTCCGTTTTTTCTCTGCAGATACATTTAAGTTATATCCTAGTCGAGGATCTTTTAAACAGAGAGGTGGTAAACATTGGGGTGCCTGTGTCCTCTCGATTTTTGTTTTTCCCAAGATATACGTCCATGAGTGCAAGTGCCCTGTGCTCGGTAGCTCATTTTTTAGATGCTTTAGTAAACACAATAGACTTATCCAGAGTGACCGTTGGCAATATACATTTCCACTATAAGACTCACAGGGCTCCCTTTTCTCCTTGCCCTGTCCTGCATTTCTGGTGTTTACACTTTATGAGGAAGGCTCTTCTGACTGATGCAAAGTGATATGTTTTGTAGTATTGATTTCCAGTGCCCACCTGTTTGGTTGGCTACAAAAGTGTATGCCCTTTTCTTGAATATATACAGAAAAAGACGCATACACCCTTTTTGGCCAACTGCAATGTTGGCAATGTTCAGCCCCTTTTCTTGTGCTTAATGGCGAGTCCTTTCTACCTCTTCCAATCCCTTTCCTGCCATTCTCCGTTGCTTACAAGTCCTTTTCTCTGACTTTCCTCAAGACATTTTTCAGTGATAGATATTTTCAATTCTGCAGTTTCGTGAATTTTAGTGCACCTGAGTTCCATTTTCCAACTTGTGTTTATGGGAACTGGCCACAAAGCATCAGGATTCCTCAAGCCCTATTCTGTTTCCATGGGCAACCCTAGCCTTTGGTCAATTCGTCTTCCTGATTGGAAATTAGAGTGGCATGTGCCTGTCCGAAAACCTAGGACTTGTCTCTCATTGTTCCTCCTCCTTCTGCTTCATCCTCTGGACAAATTCCAAACTGTATGCAACAGGATGTTGACAGTGCTGACATCTCCAAGTGGGGAGACTGTTAGTAAAGACGCTGGAGTGGTGAACCCTAGCACCAAGAGATGAGGAGATGAGATGCCTTTTCCAAACTTTTCCCGATCAGACGGTATACCATCCTCTGGGTGTGACAGGCATGTTTTAGGTGTAGGAAGGGTCCCATTCATGTGACGAGAACACCAGGGGATTTTCAATATCAGTGTCTCTCCGCAACCCAAACTGGGGAATTTTTTAAGCTACGGCTACACATATGTTCATTAAGGGCCTTGGGAAGTAGGCAGAGTCCAAACTTTAGATGATTGAAGTCTTCAGGGTCAGAAGCACTCACCACTGTCTTCCCTTAGATTCCATTTTTACTGTCATTGATGGATGATGTCAATAAAAATATCTATTCTTTTTCAGATCATTTCCCCTTATAGGTTATTGCAAAATATTGAGTGTAGTTCCCTGTGCTATACAGTAGTTCCTTGCTGATGATTTCATACATAGCAGTGTGTATGTGTTAATCCCAAACTGTTAATTTATCCCTCCTCCTACCATTTCCCTTTGGTAATAATAAATTATAAGATTTTATGCTTCTCAGAAATGGGGGAGCTGAAAGAGAGGTATCATTTTCAATGCAAAAGCATTTAAAACAAGATTGAAGCTTTAACCAAGATTATTAGATGTACATCCTTGGAAAGAAATCACTTTGTTTCTCTAATATTGACCTGACAAAGAAGACAAACCTTTTCACTGAACTTGCTTATAAGAAAGTGATGGAAATATCAAATGGAAGTGTTAGAAACATCTTATTTTACCCGAGCCTTATACACTGTTCTATGTTAATTACAGTTTGGCTCACACATCTGTTCATTGAAGTTACAATGTTCTCAATTTCTGTTACTGATCCTCCAGAGTGGACGCCAACAAGTGTCCCCCTGCCCAGTGTCATTGGAGCCAATAGATCGAGACTGAGTTTGCTTCAAAAGCAAAGGAAACTTTATATTTTGATCGGAGAATGGAGAGGTGCTACCCTGTGGGCTGTGGGCTGGGCTGCTGTGTAGAGATCCTGTCAGAGTCACTGGGAGGGAGGGGGCTGAGCTCTCGAGGACCTGGTTGGCTGCAGCTCAGGCTCTATGTCACGGAGTCTGAACTGGGCCCCAGGAGCTGAAGTGTCATCGAGCCATTCTGCTCTAGGAAATCTGGTCTGAAGTGCCGGGTGTGGAACCTCTGTATGCGGGACACTAGGAGCACCTGAAATTAGACAAGGCACAAAGGATAAAAATGGTTAGACTTTATTTTATTGCCCAGATTCTATTTTTATCTCCCAGGCATTTTTAAGGGGCTTTGCCTGGGACAAACTTCTCTTCTGCCTTTTGTCCCTTTCCTCATTCTTGGAGTGCTGCGGGTGCAGACCCTTCTTCTGTAACTGCTGAGTGCTGAGTTAGGAGGCTTCATACCCGTGGGCGAGGGTCAGAACTTCTCCCCAGCAGCCTCCAGGTGACGTTGATTGTCCCCAGGCCTCCTGCCTCCCTGCTCGTCCACCTGAGCACCAGTATTGGAAGTGTTATAGATTCTAATGACCTTTAAGGGTCCAGAAAGGAGATGTGCAGTGGCGCTGTGAGGTCCAGTTTCACTCCGCCCCACATTGTTCGGCCACCTTAGGCTGACCGTTTCTGCCAGCCTAGATGCTCTGACTGACCGTTTCTGCCAGCCTAGATGCTCTGACCAACAGTCTGCGCTTTCTTCCATTAGGCCCCTGAATTAACGTAAAAACAGCACCAGGTGTCAGGATCCTGCCCGCTCAGCTCCCAGACAGTCCAGGGTCAGTGGTGATGAAGGATCATGATGGTCACTGAGTCAAGAGCCTTTGGAAGTAAACAGGAGTCCAGCCGGTCTTATTGGCCACCATCATCAGGGTGTCTGTAGGCTTTTCTATGGTGACAGCATGATATACGGTTTCCCCGCCAAGATTATTAGCTCCCCTCTGGGTACAGTAAGTACTGCAAGCAGTAGTCTACTCTTTTGGGACACACTCTTGTTGTTTTATGAGAGAAACTCCAGGTCAAGTGATGGTCACACGGGTCGTCATGGTGCCCCGTTGCCCCCGGTTATCTCTCTGGAGGTTGGAGTTGGAGGGCCTCCTCAATCGAGGTCAGTGTGCCCACGGAGCAAACCCTGCAACTTCAGGGCATGGTTGGGGGTTAGGATCACCACGTGGGGTCCGTTTCCCTTAGAAGGGAGGTGGCCTTTTGGGCTGCTGATTTCCAGGTTTTCAGATACCACCAGTATCTTGGCCAGATGTGGCGGTGGGCCAAGCCCCTTGGTGACCATAGTTTATCCTACCTGGATGGCATTCTTGCATTGTTCCATTTCAAGTGGTCCCAGTTTTTGCACTAATACTCCAATGGCGATTCACCTTTCACCAGGAATGTAAAGGTCAAAGTGTTTAGCTAAATTAGGGAGTTCCAGGGCAAGGGTCTGAATTGACTGCTCTTTCCATTCTTGAAAGGCCACTTCTGGATTCTATTCAAAAGGATCATCATCTTTTCCTTTCAGTGTTTCATATAGAGGCCCAGCTAGTAGACTGTAGTTAGGGATCCAGAGGCAGGATACCCTGGCTTCCCCAGGAACCCCTAAGCTGTCTTCTAGTTTCAGAAAGGGGTAAGGCTGTAAATTGTTTCTTCCCTTTCCTGGGATGGGCTTCTCCGACCTTCTGTGAGAATGAAGCCCAGGCAGGTCACCGTAGTCTGTGATACTTGAGCTTTTTCGTGGACAACTTCTATCCTTTATTGGCTTGGTAGTTCTGAGGCCTCCTTAGTAGGGCTGGCGATCAGAATGTCGTCTGAATATTGAAGGAGTGTTTCCTTTTCCAGAGGTAGAACTTTTAGGTCTTTAGCTGAGCTTTCCCCAAAGATGGTGTGGGAATTTTTGAACCCTTGGGGCAAGACAGCCTGGAAGTATTGTTTTAGTTGTATGTTGAGTCCTGTCACTCACAAGCCAAAATTTCTTGTGACTCTGGGACTAATGGAATACAAAAGAAGGCATCAGTGAAGACTAATACAGAATACCAAGTCCTGGTGGTTGGTAGAATGACCAGCAGGGTGTAGGATTTAGGAACTACTGGAGGTATATCCTCAGTGGCTTCACTGACTGTCCTGACATCCTTTACCAGGACTCCAGCAGCCCATGGGGCTCTCGAGGTCAGGCCAATCCCAGGATATGGAGCTCACCTGGGCAGGTACCCTACCCCCACCCCAGCCCACGGGGCTCTCGTGTTCAGGCCCCTCCCAGGATACAGAGCTACCCTTGCAGGTACCTTGGCAGGGCTGGGCACACAGGAACTGTGCACATAGCCCTCATTGCAGAGCACTCCCAGCTCACCTGTCGCTCAGATCTGACACAGAGCACCTCAGAGCAGGACTTGAACTAACAAACAGCAGCTCTGACAGGTCTGTGACCCTGGGCATCACTCTGTGCGGCCTCCTCCACCTGGTCTTCCAGAGACTTCCACTGCACCCGGGGCACCAGGCCTCTGTCTCCAACCACCACCCACCCCTCCTCTCCCTGACTCCTGGGTTCCTCTCATTAGGAGAGGGTTTTCTTGAAGTTGTCTCCCACTCATGGGCCAGATAATATAATTAGAAAACAAGCCAGAGCTGCAGCCCCTTGTCTATCCTGACTCTCAGGAGCCCACACCTGTTCCTTGGACCTGGCCAATTCAGCAAGTTCCATTTTCAGCAACTGTGAGCCCCTGAGGGGTGATTATTGGCTGGCTTGGGAAGCCTGACCGTGCCGGCCAGCCCTCTCCAGGTGTGCCTGGGTTGAGATCAATATAAAGACCGCTCCAGGCAGCAAGAGCCCCTGCAGCTGTGCCTGACGCCATTTTCTCTGCCCTGTCAGCAGTCTCGGGGCTGGGCTGGTGGGAGGGAGTGAGAGGCCACGGCTTTGTGGGTGTCCCAGTGTGAGTGGGGCTCTGCTGGACTTTCTGCAGCAGTTGCCAAGATGCTACCTGCTAAAGAAGAGGATGTGTCACCCACACCTGCCGCTGGAATTTCTCCCTGGGCACAGGTGAGGAAGGAAGAAAGCAGTGGGGGCCGGGACAGCAGGGGTATCTCAGGCAGGGAAATGGAGAGCTTCCAGCAGAGCACCCAGGGCCAGGACCATCCTGGCTGGCCTGCAGGCACCAAGTCGGCTGGCATGCTGTCCCTCATGTGGCTCCATGGCCCTTCCTCTAGGTTTTCAAGTCCTTGTACATATTCAGGTGTTTAGCCTTGGAAGGGTGGGAACATTTCAGCAGCAGCTGGCCTGGGGCTCGGCCCACGTTTACTCACAGATACCTCGGCACGGTCCCCCAGCTTTGCAGTGAGGACGCTTGTTGCGAGGAGCATGCTGGCTGAATGGGAGATGATTCCCCACCACTGACCAACTTCAGAATTGTTTGCAATTGGAGCAAGTGCCCTGAAACGGTTTTCCTCTGTGTAACTGGTGGGTTCTGTTCTTTTTTATCTTTTTTTCGTTTTTGGTTCAAGGTAGATTTTATTCCTCTTTTGTGTATTTACAGATATAAGCATGGAAATAATTTATTCATATAAATACATGTATGTGAAGGGAAGAATATTTTTTCTGTTTTACTTTTTTTAATTTTATTTTTTTATTTTGAATTTAATTTTATATTTTTATACAGCAGATTGTTTTTGGTTATCTACTTTATACATATAAATGTATACATACCAATCCCAATATCTCAACTCCTCCCACCACCATCCCCAACAGCTTTCCCCCCTTGTTGTCCATACATTTGTTGTATACATGTATTGCTCTATTTCTGCCTTGCAAAACGGTTCATCTGTACAATTTTTCTAGGTTCCACATATAGGCATTAATATACAAGATTTGTTTTTCTCTTTCTGACTTACTTCACTCTGTATGACAGTCTCTAGATCCATCAACGTCTCTACAAATGTCCCAATTTCATTCCTTTTTATGGCTTAGTAATATTCCATTTTATATATGTACCACATCTTTATGCATTCGTCTGTCTGTGGGCATTTAGGTTGCTTCCATTTCCTGGATAGTGTAAATAGTGATGCAATGAACATTGTGGTGAATGTCTCTTTTTGATTTATGGTTTTGTCTGGGTATATGCCCAGTAGAGGGATTGCTGTATCATATGGTAATTCTATTCTTAGTTTTATAAGAAACTCCATAATGTTCTCCACAGTGACTGTATCAATTTACGTTCCCAACAATAGTGGAAGAGGATTCCTTATCTCCACACCGTTTCCAGCATTTGTTGTTTGTAGATTTTCTGATGATACCCATTCTAATAGGTGTGAGGTGATACACCATGGATGAGTCTATTTCGTTGAGCAAAGAGTAGGTCTTGTTTATTACGTATTTGGCTTATGGAATGGTATGTGTGCTAATTTCAATCTGTTTTTATACAGCAGCCCAACTCAACTTTCCCCTTAAGCAAGCATAAGGTTTTTATCTAAATGTGAGACTCTGTTCGGTTTTGTAATTCAGTTTATGTGTAGCCAAGTTTACACTCCCTCTATTAGTGATATCTTATGATAATTATCTTTCTTTGTGTGACATATTTCTCTTAGAATCATCATAATTAAATCCACTCAATTTGCTGCTACAGGCCTGATGACATTGATTTCACTGCTGAGTGATATTCCGTTGTACGTAAGTAGCACAACTTCTTTATCCATTTTTTTCTTTCTGGGATATTTAATTTGTACTGGACTCGAGGTTCTTGTAAACACAGCAGCCCTAAATTTTGTGTTGGCTGTGTCTTGTTGATTTTAATTTTCCTAAGCTATAGGGCCAAAAGTGGAAGTGCCCTAGGCTCTGTAGCTTTGTTTTTTAGATGTTTCAGGATACACCATGAACATCTCCAGAGTGTCTGTTGGCAATTTACATCCCGCCCATCAGCATAACACGGCTCCCTGTTCTCCATGGCCTGTCCTGTGTTTCTGGTTTTTACACTTTATTCAGATGGCCTTTTTGACGAATGGGAAATGTGACTTCATTGTAGTGTGGATTTCCATTGCTGGAGTGCTTGGTTGGCCAAAATGTTCATATGCGTTTTTTCCTGAATATATTCAGGAAAAATATATACGCACTTTTTGTCCATGTGCATCACTGTCAAAGATCTGCCGCTTTTCATATGCTTTAAATGCAATTCCAATCTACCTCTTGAAATATGATTCCTGCAATTCTGCCTCGTTTTCAAGTCCTCTTTGCAGACTTACTTCGATATATTTTTGCCAATAGCTGTCATTTATCTCTGCAGGTTTGTGAATTACAGTGCCCCTGAGCTCCTTTCTTAACTCGCTTCCTTGTAAGCTGGCCACAAAACTGCAGGTTTGCTTCAGGCCATAATCAGGGTCCGGCACGGCACTCTGAGCCTTTGGTTAATTCCTCTTCCTGGTGGGAAATTAGAGTTAAATGTGCCCCTCCAGATACCTGCCTCACTCCCAGCCACATGGTGATGTATGTCCTCAGGTTTGAGGCCATATGTGATGGGTTCCTCATCTTTTGATGATGTGGCCCCACTGGTGTGTGGACACTCCTGCCTGGTTCCCATCCCCTTGGTGATGTGGGCCCTCTGGTGAGACTCTGATCCTGGTTGGGTTCCTCACACATCCGTGAGGTGAGCCCTCTTCTCTGAGGTCACTCCTGCCTGGCTGGCACAACCCGCCTTGTTGACTTCGGCACCCTCTTGGCAGTTGGAGCCTGCTGGGAGCCTCCTTCCCGCGGTGATGAGGCCCTCTGGCGTCAGACCCTAATGGCGGGGTTCCCACATTTTCTGATACGTGCTAAGTGGTACGAGGGCACTCCTGCCAGGTTCCCATCCTCATGAGCGTGTGGGCCTTCTGTTCTGAGGTCCTAACGGCTGGGTTGCTCACACTTTCATGATGTGGGCCCTCTGCTGTGAGGTCAATCCTGCCTGGCTGGCGCACGTCGCCTTGGCGACGTGGACCCTCTGGTGGCAGTTGGAGCGTGCTGGGGCCTCCTCCCCTCAGTGATGAGGGCCTTCTGGTGTCAGGCCCTAAGTGCTGGGCTCCACACATTTTCTGATGTGTGCCCAGTGGTGCGAGTCACTCCTGCCAGGTTCCCATCCCCATGGGCATGTGGGACTTCTGTTCTGTGGTCCCAACTGCTGGGTTGCTCACAGTTTCATGATGTGGGCCCTTTGCTGTGTGTTCACTCTGGCCTGTATCCCATAGTGTCAGTGCTCTGGGCCTCCAGCTTGGAGTTTCCAACTTCTCGATTCCTCACCTTTTTTATTCTATGGGCCCTCGGTTGTGCGTCTCCTCCTGCATGCCTCACTCCCAGCCCCTTCGTGATGTGTGTCCCCTTGTTTGAGGCCACATGTGCTGTGTTCCTCACCTTTCTATAATGTGGCCACACTGGTGTGAGGACACTCTTGCCTGGTTCCCATTCCCTTGGTGATGTTGGCCCCACTGCTGTTAGGACAGTCTTGCCTGGTTCCCATCACCTTGGTGATGTTGGCCCTCTGGTGAGAGTCTGATCCTGGTTAGGTTCCTCACCCTTCTGTGAGGTGGGCCCTCTGCTCTGAGGTCACTCCTGCCTGGCTGGCACACCCCGCCTTGGCAACGTCGGCCATATGGTGGCAGTTGGAGCCTGCTGGGAGCCTCCTCCCCTCGGTGATGAGGGCCCTCTGGCCTCAGGCCCTAACTGCTGGGTTCCCACATTTTCTGATTCGTGCTAAGTGGTGCAAGGACACTCCTGCCAGGTTCCCATCCCCATGGGGATGTGAGCCTTCTGCTCTGAGGTCCCAACGGCTGTGTTGCTCACAGTTTCATGATGAGGGCCCTCTGGTGTGAGTTCACTCCTGCCTAGATCCCATAGCCTCGCTGCTCCTGGCTGCCTGCCGGAGGTTCCAACTGTGGGATTCCTCACCTTTTTTATTCTATGGTCCCTCTGTTTTGAGGATCCTCTGGCCTGCCTCACTCCCAGCCCCTTGGTGATGTGTGTCCTCAGGTTTGAGGCCACGTGTGCTGGGTCCCTCAAATTATGGTGATGTAGCCCCACTGGTGTGAGGACACTCCTGGCTGGTTCCCATTCCCTTGGTGATGTTGTCCCTCTGGTGACAGTCTGATCCTTTTTGGGTTCCTCACACTTCTGTGAGGTGGGCTTTCTGCTCTGAGGTCACTCCTGCCTGGTTGGCACACCCCGCCTTGGTGACATCGGCCTTATGGTGGCAGTTGGAGCCTGCTGGGAGCCTCCTCCCCTCGGTGATGAGGGTCCTCTGGCCTCAGGTCCTAACTGCTGGGTTCCCACATTTTCTGATTCGTGGAAGTGTGCCGAGGACACTCCTGTCAGGTTCCCATCCCCATAGAGATGTGGACCTTCTGCTCTGAGGTCCCATCCGCTGGGTTGCTCACAGTTTCATGATGTGGGACCTCTGCTGTGAGTTTGCTGTGGCCTGGATCCCATAGACTCTGTGCTCTGGGCGGCCTACTGGCCGGTTCCAACTGCTGGATTCCTCACAACTTTTATTCTCTGGGCTCTGTTTTGTGAGGATACTCCTGCTTGCCTCACTCCTAGCCCCTTGGAGATGTGGGTCCCCTGTTTTAGGCCACATGTTCTGGGTTCCTCACCTTTCTATAATGTGGCCACACTGGTGTGAGGACCCTCCTGCCTGGTTCCAATCCCCTTGGTGATGTGGGCCCTCTGGTGAGAGTCTTATCCTGGCTGGTTTCCTCACCCTTCTGTGAGGTAGGCCCTCTGCGGTGAGGTCACTCCTGCCTGGCTGGCACACATCACCTTGGTGACGTGGGCCCTCAGTTGGGAGTTGGTGTCTGCTGCGAGTCTCCGTCCCTCGGTAATGAGGGCCCTCTTGCGTCAGACCCTAACTCCTGGGCTCCCAAAATTTGCAGATGTGCGACCTGTGGTGCGAGTACACTCCTGTCAGGTTCCCAACCCCATGGGAATTTGGGCCTTCTGCTCTGAGGTCCCAACGGCTGGGGTGCTCACAGTTTCATGAGGGCCCTCTGATGTGCGTTCATTCCGGCCTAGATCCCATAGGCTTGCTGCTCCTGGGCGCCTGCTGGGAGGTTCCAACTGCGGGATTCCTCACCTTTTTTATTCTATGGGCCCTCTGTTTTGAGGCTCCTCCTGCCTGCCTCAATCCCAGCCCCGTTGTGATGTGTGTCCTCTGGTGTGAGGCCACGTGTGCTGGGTCCCTCACCTTTCGATGATGTGGCCCCAATGGTGTGAGGACACTCGTGCCTGTTTCCCAGCCCCTTGGTGATGTGGCCCCTCTGGTGAGAGTCTGATCCTGGCTGGGTTCCTTACCATTCTGTGAGGTGGACCCTGTGCTCTGAGGTAACTCCTGCCTGGCTTGCTCCCATTGCCTTGGTGACGTCGGCCCTCTGGTGGCAGTTGGATCCTTTTGGAGACTCCTGTCCTCGGTGATGAGGTCCCTCTGGCGTCAGGCTCTAACTGCTGGGCTCCCCAGGTTTTCTGATGTGAGCCCAGTGATGCCAGGACACTCGTGAAATGTTCCCATCCCCATGGCGATATGGGCCTTCTGCTCTGAGGTTCCAACGACTGGGTTGCTCACAGTTTCCTGATGTTAGCTCTCTGGTGTTAGTTCACTCATTCCTAGATCCCATAGCCTCTGTACTCTGGGCCGCCTGCTGGGAAGTTCCAACTGCTGGGTTCCTCACCTTTTTTATTCTTTGGGCCCTGTGTTGGGAGGCTCCTCCTGCCTGTGTCACTCCCAGCCCCTTGGTGATGTAGGTCCTCTGGTTTGTGGCCACATGTGCCAGTTTCCTCATCTTTTAGTGATGTGGCCCCACTGGTGTGAGGACACTCGTGCCTGGTTCCCGTCCCCTTGGTGATATGGGCCCTCTGGTGAGAGTCTGATCCTGGTTGGGTTCCTCACACTTCTTTGAGGTGGGCCGTCTGCTGTGAGGTCACTCCTGCCTGGCTGGCACACCCCGCCTTGGCGACGTGGGCCCTCTTGTGGTAGTTGGAACATGCTGGGAACCTCCTCCCCTCAGTGATGAGGGCCCTCTGGCGTCAGGCCCTAACTGCTGGGTACCCACATTTTCTGATATGTGCTAAGTGGTGCGAGGACACTCCTGCCATGCTCCCAACACCTTGGGGATGTGGACCTTCTGCTCTGAGGTCCAAATGGCTGGGTTGCTCGCAGTTTCATGATGTGGACCCTCTGCTGTGAGTTTACTGCGGCCTGAATCGCATAGACTTGGTGCTCTTGGCCGCCTGCTGGGAGGTTCCCATTGCTGGATTCCTCAGCTGTTTTATTCTATGGGCCCTGTGTTGTGAGGCTACTCCTGCCTGCCTCATTCCGAGCCCCTTGGAGATGTGGGTCTTCTGGTTTAGGCCACATGTGCTGGGTTCCTCACCTTTCTATGATGTGGCCACACTGGTGTGAAGACTCTCCTGCCTGGTTCTGATCACCTTGGTGATGTGGGCCCTCTGGTGAGAGTCTTATCCTGGCTGTGTTCCTCACCCTTCTGTGAGGTAGGCCCTCTGCGGTGAGGTCACTCCTACCTGTCTGTCACACGTCACCTTGGCGACGTGGGACCTCAGTTGGGTGTTGGTGCCTGATTGGAGTCTCCTCCCCTTGGTAATGAGGGCCCTCTGGCGTCAGGCCCTAACTCCTGGGTACCCTAAATTCTCTGATGAGTGCCCTGTGGTGCGAGTACACTTCTGACAGGTTCCCAACCCCATGGGAATGTGGGCCTTCTGCTCTGAGATCCCAAGGCCTAGGTTGCTCACAGTTTCATGATGACGGCCCTCTGGTATGAGATCACTCCGGCCTGGATCCCATAGTCTCGCTGCTCCTGGCCGCCTGCTGGGAGGTTCCAACTGCGGGATTCTTCACCTCTTTAATTCTATGGTCCCTCTGTTTTGAGGCTCCTCCTGCCTGCCTCAATCCCAGCTCCCTTGTGATGTGTGTCCTCTGGTTTGAGGCCACGTGTGCTGGGTCCCTCACTTTTCGGTGATGTGGCCCCACTAGTGTGAGGACACTCCTGCCTGGTTCCCATTCCCTTGGTGATGCGGGCCCTCTGGTGAGAATCTGATCCTCTTTGGTTCTTCACACTTCTGTGTGGTTGACCCTCTGCTCTGAGGTCACTCCTGCCTGGTTGTCGCACTCCGCATTGGCGACGTCGCCCCTCTGGTAGCAGTCGGAGCTGGCTGGGAGCCACCGCCCCTCGGTGATGAGAGCCCTCTGGCATCAGGCACTAATTGCTGGGCTCCCCACATTTTTTCATGTGTGCCCACTCTTGCGATGACACTCCTGCTTGTTTCCCTTCCCCATGGGGATGTGGGCCTTCTGCTCTGAGGTCACAACGGCTGGGTTGCTTACAGAATCACAATGAGGGCCCTCTGTTGTGAGTTCATGCTGGCCTGGATCTCATAACCTCAGTACTCTGGGCCGCCTGCTAGGAAGATCCAACTGCTGGTTTCCACACCTTTTGTATACAATGGGACATGTGTTGTGAGGTTAATCCTGCCTGCCTCACTCCGAAACCCATGGTGATGTGGGTCCTCTGGTTTGAGGCCACATGTGCTGGGTACCTCAACTTTTGATGATGTGGCCCCACGGGTGTGAGGACACTCCTGCCTGGTTCCCATCACCTTGGTGATGTGGGCCCTCTGGGGAGAGTCTGATCCTGGCTGGGTTCCCTACCATTCTGTGAGGTGGGCCCTCTGATGTCAGGTCACTCCTGCTTGGCTAGCTCACATCGCCTTGGCAACGTGGGCCCTCTGTTGGCCACTGGAGCATGCTGGGAGCCTCCTACTCCCGTGAATGATGGCCCTGGAAAAAATGCATATGCCCTTTTTGGCCAAGTGCTTCATTGACGAGGTTCTGCCACTTCTCTTATGCTTTCAGAGCAATTCACGTCTACCTCCTGAAATCGGATTCCAGCAATTCTGCCCCACTTTCAAGTCCTCTTCGCAGCCTTAATTCAATATATTTTTGTATGATTTCTGTCATTTATAAGTCTGCAGGTATGTGAATGACAGTGCCCCTGAGCTCCTTTCCTCAACTCGCTTTCTTGTGAGCTGGCCACAAAACCGCAGGATTGCTTCAGGCCCTAATCTTGTTCCAGCACGGCATGCTGAGCCTTTGGTTAATTCCTTTTCCTGTTGGGAAATGAGTGTTAAAATTGCCCGTGCATACTTGGCATATACCCTGAGAAAACCAAAATTCAAAAAGAGTCATGTACCAAAATGTTCATTGCAGCTCTATTTACAATAGCCCGGAGATGGAAAGAACCTAAGCGCCCATCATCGGACGAATGGATAAAGAAGATGTGGCACATATACACAATGGAATATTACTCAGCCTTAAAAAGAAATGAAACTGAGTTATTTGTAATGAGATGGATAGACCTAGAGTCTGTCATACAGAGTGAAGTAAGTCAGAAAGGAAAAGACAAATAGCGTATGCTAACACATATATATGGAATTTAAAGGAAAAAAATGTCATGAAGAACCTAGGGATAAGACAGGAATAGAGGCGCAGACCTACTGGAGAACGGAATTGAGGATATGGGGAGGGGGAATGGTGAGTTTTGACAGGGCGAGAGAGAGTCATGGACATATACACACTAACAAATGTAGTAAGGTAGATAGCAAGGGGGAAGCAGCCGCAAGGCACAGGGATATTAGCTCGGGGCGTTGGGACAGCCTGGAGGGGTGGAAGGGGGAGAGAGGGAGGGAGGGAGACACAAGAGGGAAGACACAGGGAGCATATGTATATGTATAGCTGATTCACTTTGTTATAAAGCAAAAACTAACACACCATTGTAAAGCAATTATACCCCAATAAAGATGTTAAAAAAAATATTGCCCGTGCACACACCTACAGATAGTCTCCCATTGGTTCTCCGTATTCCTGTTCATCTTGCGCAGAAATTGCAAACAGTGCCAAACAGGAGGTTAAAGGCACTGACTCTCCAAATGGGGAGAGTGTAAGAAAAGGGTCTGGAATGGTGAACCTGAGTACCAGGGGACGAAAACAGACATGCATGTAAAAAGGTTTCCCAGTCACACTGTGGAGCATACTCTGGGTTTCCCATGCAAATTTTAGCAGAAGGAAGAATCCCTTGAACATGGAGAGTTGGGAACCATGGAATGGGCACCAGGCAGTATGACATCAAAGGGTCTGCATTTGCTCACTGAACCTCACCAATGCTATCAGCCCAAAGGGTCCAGCCTTATCTCTCACCCAGCTCTGGGTGTAGATGTGGTAAACCAGGTTGCATCACATGCCCTGTGTGAGTTATTTAAGAATTGCTCTCTATTTCACTGTCATTGTGTTTTGTTTTTGAAATTTTTTTTTGACACTGGGATTTATCGGATTTTCACTGCTGTGTTAATGCCGCTGTACACACTCTTGATTCTCTGACAGAGACATAAATATCCACGGGTTTTAAGATTTATCCTAGTCAGGTATATTCCTAGGCGTTGAATATGTGGTGTTGAGTCCATTTCGTTGAGCAAGGAGTAGGTCTTGTCTATTACATATTTGGCTTATGGAACGGTATCTGTGCTAATTTCAGTCTCTGGTTTTATGCAGCACTCCAACGCACCTTTCTCCATAAGAAAGCACAAGTTGGTTTTCTAAATTTGAGACTGTTCTGTTTTGTAATTCAGTTCATGTGTAGTCAAGTTTACATACTGTGTATTAGTGATATTTTATGATGTTTCTTTTTATGTGTGACTTATTTCACGTAGAATCACCATACCTGAATCCACTCACTATGCCGCTACGGGCCTGATGACACAGATTTCATTGCTGAGTGATATTCCATTGTACGTACGTACCACAACTTCTTTATCCATTGTTTGCTCTCTGAGATATTTACCTGGTACTGTAAAAGAGGTTCTTGTGAACAGAGAGGTCCCAAACTTTGAGGTGGCTGGGTGTTTTTGATTTTAATTTCCCTAAGCTGTAGGACCATAAGTGGAAGTGCCATAGGCTGTGTTGCTTTGTTTCTTACGTGTTTCAGGAAACACATAACACTTCTCCAGAATGGCTGTCGGCAATTTACATCATAGGCATCAGCATAATAAGGATCCCTGCTTTCCATTGCCTGTCCTCCGTTTCTGGATTTTACAATTTTTTTAAATGGCCCTTTTGCCCTGGGGGGCACTGAGACTTCATTGTAGTGCAGGTTTAATTACAAGCTTGCTTGGTTGGCCAAAAAGTGCGTATGCGTTTTTTCCTGAATATACTTAGGGAAAAAAGCATCCGCACTTTTTGGACAAGTGCATCATTATTGACGTTCTGCCTCTTTTCCTATTCTTTAAGTGCAATTCCAGTTTAACCCTTCAATCGTTTTCCTGAATTTCTGCCCCGCTTTCAAGTCCCCTTTGCAGGCTTACTTCAATATATTTTTGGAGGATAGCTGTCATTTATAACTCTGCAGGTTTGTGAATTACAGTGCCCCTGAGCTCCTTTCTTCAACTCGCTCTCTTGTGAGCAGGGCACAAAACCGCAGGATTGCTTCAGGCACTAAACTGTTTCCAGGAGGGCACGCTGAGCCTTTGGTTAATTCCTCTTCCTGGTGGGAAATGAGCATTACATTTGCCCGTGCAGACAACTACAGCTAGTCTCTCATTGGTTCTCCCTATTCCTGTTCATCTTGCACAGAAATTGCAAGCTGTGCCAAAGAGGAGGTTAAAGGCACTGACTCTCCAAGCGGGGAGAGTGTTAGTAAAGCATCTGGAATGGTGAATCTGAGGACCAGGATACGAAAACTGAGATGCATTTTAAATCGTTTCCCAATCACACGGTGGACGATACTCTGGGTTTCCCATGCATGTTTTAGCTGCAGGAAGAATCCCTTGAACCTGGAGAGTTGGGAACCATGGAATGGGTACCATGCAGTATGACTTCAAAGGGTCTGCATTTGCTCACCGAAACTCACCAATGCTATCAGCCTGAAGTGTCCAGCCTTATGTCTCAACCAGCTCTGGGTGTAGATGTGGTCAATCCCGGTTGCATCACATGCCCTGAGTGAATTGTTTAAGAATTGCTCTCTATTTCACTGTCTTTGTGTTTTGTTTTTGAAATTTATTTTGATAATGGGATTTATCGGATTTTCACTGCTGCGTTTATGCCGCTGTACACACGCTTGATTCTCTTATGGAGACATATAAATCCATGGGTTTTAAGATTCTTCCTGGTCAGGTATATTCCTAGGCGTTGAATATGTGGTGTTGGGTCCATTTCGTTGAGCAAGGAGTAGGTCTTGTCTATTATATATGTGGCTTATGGAAAGTTATCTGTGCTAATTTCAGTCTCTGGTTTTATGCAGCACCCCAAGGCACATTTCCCCATAAGCAAGCACTAGTTGGTTTTCTAAATTTGAGACCCTGTTCTGTTTTGTAATTCAGTTCATGTGTAGTCAAGTTTACATTCCGTGTATTAGTGATATCTTATGATGTTTCTTTTTCTGTGTGATGTAGTTCACGTAGAATCACCGTACCTGCATCCACTCACTATGCCGCTACGGGTCTGATGACACAGATTTCATTGCTGAGTGATATTGCATTGCACGTACGTGCCACAACTTCTTTATCCATTTTTTGCTTTCTGGGATATTTACCTGGTACTGTAGACGACCTTCTTGGGAACACAGCCGTCCCAAACTTTGGTGTGGCTGTCTGTTTTTGATTTTAATTTCCCTAAGGAATAGGACCATAAGTGCAATTGCCATAGGCTGTGTTCCTTTATTTCTTACGTGTTTCAGGAAACACCATACACTTCTCCAGGGTGGCTGTTGGCAATTTACATCCTGCCAATCAGCAAAACAAGGCACCCTCTTCTCCATATCCTGTCCTACCTTTCTAGATTTTACACTTATTTCAGATGGCCCTTTTGCCAGGGGGGCAGTGATACTTCATTGTTGTGCAGATTTCCTTTACAGGCTTGCTTGGTTGGCCAAAAAGGGCGTATGCGTTTTTCCTGAATATATTCAGGAAAAAACGCATACGCCCTTTTTGGCCAAGTGCATCATTGTCGACATTCTGCCTGTTTTCCTATGCTTTCAGGGCAATTCCAGTCTACCCCCTGCAATCCTTTTCCTGAAATTCTGCCCCACTTTCAAGTCCCCTTTGCAGGCTTACTTCAATATATTTTTGGAGGATAGCTGTCATTTATAACTCTGCAGGTTTCTGAATTACAGTGTCCCTGAGCTCCTTTCTTCAACTCGCTTTCTTGTGAGCTGGGCACAAAACCGCAGGATTGTTTCAGGCCCTAATCTCTTTCCAGCAGGGCACACTGAGCCTTTGTTTAATTCCTCTTCCTGGTGGGCAATGAGCGTTACATTTGCCTGTGCAGACACCTACAGCTAGTCTCTCATTGGTTCTCCCTATTCCTGTTCATCTTGCACAGAAATTGCAAGCTGTGCCAAAGAGGAGGTTAAAGGCACTGACTCTCCAAGCGGGGAGAGTGTTACTAAAGCATCTGGAATGGTGAACCCGAGGACCAGGACACGAAAACTGAGATGCATTTTAAATCGTTTCCCAATCACACGGAGGACGATACTCTGGGTTTCCCATGCATGTTTTAGCTGGAGGAAGAATCCCTTGAACCTGGAGAGTTGGGACCCATGGAAGGGGTACCATGCAGTATGACTTCAAAGGGTCTGCATTTGTTCACCGAAACTCACCAATGCTATCAGCCTGAAGTGTCCAGCCTTATGTCTCAACCAGCTCTGGGTGTAGATGTGGTCAATCCCGGTTGCATCACATGCCCTGAGTGAATTATTTAAGAATTGCTCTGTATTTCACTGTCTTTGTGTTTTGTTTTCGTAATTTATTTTGATAATGGGATTTATCTGATTCTCACTGCTGCGTTTCGGCCGCTGTACACACGCTTGATTCTCTTATGGACACATATATATCCATGGATTTTAAGATTCTTCCTAGTCAGGTATATTCCTAGGCGTTGAATATGTGGTGTTGAGTCCATTTCGTTGAGCAAGGAGTAGGTTTTGTCTATTACATATTTGGTTTATGGAATGTTATCTGTGCTAATTTCAGTCTCTGGTTTTATGCAGCACCCCAAGGCACCTTTCCCCATAAGCAAGCACTAGTTGGTTTTCTAAATTTGAGACCCTGTTCTGTTTTGTAATTCAGTTCATGTGTAGTCAAGTTTACATTCCGTGTATTAGTGATATCTTATGATGTTTCTTTTTCTGTGTGACGTAGTTCACGTAGAATCACCGTACTTGCATCCACTCACTATGCCGCTACGGGCCTGATGACACAGATTTCATTGCTGAGTGATACTCTATTGCACGTACGTGCCACAAATTCTTTATCCATTTTTTGATTTCTGGGATATTTACCTGGTACTGTAGACGAGCTTCTTGGGAACACAGCCGTCCCAAATATTGGGGTGGCTGTCTGTTTTTGATTTTAATTTCCGTAAGCTATATGACCATAAGTGGAAATGCCATAGGCTGTGTTGCTTTGTTTCTTACGTGTTTCAGGAAACACCATACACTTCTCCAGGGTGGCTGCTGGCAATTTACATCCTGCCAATCAGCATAACAAGGCTCCCTGTTCTCCATATCCTGTTCTATCTTTCTGGATTTTACACTTTTTTCAGATGGCCCTTTTACCCCGGGAGCAGTGAGACTTCATTGTAGTGCAGATTTCCTTTACAGGCTTGCTTGGTTGGCCAAAAAGGGCGTATGCGTTTTTTCCTGAATATATTCAGGAAAAAACGCATACGCCCTTTTTGGCCAAGTGCATCATTGTCGACGTTGTGCCTCTTTTCCTATGCTTTCAGGGCAATTCCAGTCAACCCCCTGCAATCGTTTTCCTGAAATTCTGCCCCGCATTCAAGTCCCCTTCGCAGGCTTACTTCAATATACTTTTGGAAGATAGCTGTCATTTATAACTCTGCAGGTTTGTGAATTACAGTGCCCCTGAGCTCCTTCCTTCAACTCGCTTTCTTGTGAGCTGGGCACAAAACCACAGGATTGCTTCAGGCACTAATCTGTTTCCAGCAGGGCACGCTGAGCCTTTGGTTAATTCCTCTTCCTGGTGGGAAATGAGCGTTACATTTGCCCGTGCAGACACCTACAGCTAGTCTCTCATTGGTTCTCCCTATTCCTGTTCATCTTGCACAGAAATTGCAAGCTGTGCCAAAGAGGAGGTTAAAGGCACTAACTCTCCAAGCGGGGAGAGTGTCAGTAAAGCATCTGGAATGGTGAAACCGAGGACCAGGATATGAAAACTGAGATGCATTTTAAATCGTTTCCCAATCACACGGTGGACGATACTCTGGGTTTCCCATGCATTTTTTAGCTGGAGGAAGAATCCCTTGAACCTGGAGAGTTGGGACCCATGGAATGGGTACCATGCAGTATGACTTCAAAGGTCTGCATTTGCTCACCGAAACTCACCAATGTTATCAGCCTGAAGTGTCCAGCCTTATGTCTCAACCAGCTCTGGGTGTAGATGTGGTCAATCCCGGTTGCATCACATGCCCTGAGTGAATTATTTAAGAATTGCTCTCTATTTCACTGTCTTTGTGTTTTGTTTTTGAAATTTATTTGGATAATGGGATTTATCGGATTTTCACTGCTGCGTTTCGGCCGCTGTACACACGCTTGATTCTCTTATGGAGACATATATATCCATGGGTTTTAAGATTCTTCATATTCAGGTATATTCCTAGGCGTTGAATATGTGGTGTTGGGTCCATTTCGTTGAGCAAGGATTAGGTCTTGTCTATTACATATTTGGCTTATGGAAAGTTATCTGTGCTAATTTCAGTCTCTGGTTTTATGCAGCGCCCCAAGGCACCTTTCCCCTTAAGCAAGCACTAGTTGGTTTTCTAAATTTGAGACCCTGTTCTGTTTTATAATTCAGTTCATGTTTAGTCAAGTTTACATTCCCTGTATTAGTGATAACTTATGATGTTTCTTTTCCTGTGCGACGTAGTTCACGTAGAATCAAAGTACCTGCATCCACGCACTATGCCGCTACGGGCCTGATGACACAGATTTCATTGCTGAGTGATATTGCATTGTACGTACGTGCCACAACTTCTTTAACCATTTTTTGCTTTCTGGGATATTTACCTGGTACTGTAGACGAGCTTCTTGTGAACACAGCCGTCTCAAACTTTGGGGTGGCTCTCTGTTTTTGATTTTAATTTACCTAAGCAATAAGACCATAAGTGCAATTGCCATAGGCTGTGTTGCTTTATTTCTTACGTGTTTCAGGAAACACCATACACTTCTCCAGGGTGGCTGCTGGCAATTTACATCCTGCCAATCAGCATAACAAGGCTCCCTGTTCTCCATATCCTGTCCTACCTTTCTGGATTTTACACTTTTTTCAGAAGGCCCTTTTGCCCGGGGGGGCAGTGAGATTTCATTGTAGTGCAGATTTCCTTACAGGCTTGCTTGGTTGGCCAAAAAGTGCGTATGCGTTTTTTCCTGAATATATATATATTCAGGAAAAAACGCATACGCCCTTTTTGGCCAAGTGCATCATTGTCGACGTTGTGCCTCTTTTCCTATGCTTTCAGGGCAATTCCAGTCTACCCCCTGCAATGGTTTTCCTGAAATTCTGCCCCGCTTTCAAGTCCCCTTCGCAGGCTTACTTCAATATATTTTTGGAGGATAGCTGTCATTTATAACTCTGCAGGTTTGTGAATTACAGTGCCCCTGAGCTCCTTTCTTCAACTCGCTTTCTTGTGAGCTGGGCACAAAACCGCAGGATTGCTTCAGGCCCTAATCTGTTTCCGGCAGGGCACGCTGAGCCTTTGGTTATTTCCTCTTCCTGGTGGGAAATGAGCGTTACATTTGCCCGTGCAGACACCTACAGCTAGTCTCTCATTGGTTCTCCCTATTCCTGTTCATCTTGCACAGAAATTGCAAGCTGTGCCAAACAGGAGGTTAAAGGCACTGACTCTCCAAGCGGGGAGAGTGTTAGTAAAGCATCTGGAATGGTGAACCCGAGGACCAGGATACGAAAACTGAGATGCATTTTAAATCGTTTCCCAATCACACGGTGGACGATACTCTGGGTTTCCCATGCATGTTTTAGCTGGAGGAAGAATCCCTTGAACCTGGGGAGTTGGGACCCATGGAATGGGTACCATGCAGTATGACTTCAAAGGGTCTGCATTTGCTCACCGAAACTCACCAAAGCTATCAGCCTGAAGTGTCCAGCCTTATGTCTCAACCAGCTCTGGGTGTAGATTTGGTCAATCCCGGTTGCATCACATGCCCTGAGTGAATTATTTAAGAATTGCTCTCTATTTCACTGTCTTTGTGTTTTATTTTCGAAATTAATTTGATAATGGGATTTATCCGATTTTCACTCCTGCGTTTCGGCCACTGTACATATGCTTGATTCTCTTACGGAGACATATATATCCATGGGTTTTAAGTTTCTTCCTAGTCAGGTATATTCCTAGGCATTGAATATGTGGTGTTGTGTCCATTTCGTTGAGCAAGGAGTAGGTATTGTCTATTACATATTTGGCTTATGAAAGTTATCTGTGCTAAGTTCAGTCTCTGGTTTTATGCAGCACCCCAAGGCACCTTTCCCCATAAGCAAGCACTAGTTGGTTTTCTAAATTTGAGACCCTGTTCTGTTTTGTAATTCAGTTCATGTGTAGTCAAGTTTACATTCCGTGTATTAGTGATATCTTATGATGTTTCTTTTTCTGTGTGATGTAGTTTACGTAGAATCACCATACCTGCATCCACTCACTATGCCGCTACGGGCCTGATGACACAGATTTCATTGCTGAGTGATATTGCATTGCACGTACGTGCCACAACTTCTTTATCCATTTTTGCTTTCTGGGATATTTACCTGGTACTGTAGACGAGCTTCTTGGGAACACAGCCGTCCCAAACTTTGGGGTGGCTCTCTGTTTTTGATTTTAATTTCCCTAAGCAATAGGACCATAAGTGCAATGGCCATAGGCTGTGCTGCTTTATTTCTTACGTGTTTCAGGAAACACCATACACTTCTCCAGGGTGGCTGTTCACAATTTACCTCCTGCCAATCAGCATAACATGGCTCCCTGTTCTCCATATCCTGTCCTACCTTTCTGGATTTTACACTTTTTTCAGATGGCCCTTTTGCCCGGGGGTGCAGTGAGATTTCATTGTAGTGCAGATTTCCTTTACAGGCTTGCTTGGTTGGCCAAAAAGGGCGTATGCGTTTTTTCCTGAATATATTCAGGAAAAAAACGCATACGCCCTTTTTGGCCAAGTGCATCATTGTCGATGTTGTGCCTCTTTTCCTATGCTTTCAGGGCAATTCCAGTCTACCCCCTGCAATCGTTTTCCTGAAATTCTTCCCCACTTTCAAGTCACCTTCGCAGGCTTACTTCAATATACGTTTGGAGGATAGCTGTCATATGTAACTCTGCAGGTTTGTGAATTACAGTGCCCCTGAGCTCCTTTCTTCAACTCGCTTTCTTGTGAGCTGGGCACAAAACCGCATGATTGCTTCAGGAACTAATCTTTTTCCAGCAGGGCACGCTGAGCCTTTGGTTAATTCCTCTTCCTGGTGGGAAATGAGCGTTACATTTGCCCGTGCAGACACCTACAGCTAGTCTCTCATTGGTTCTCCCTATTCCTGTTCATCTTGCACAGAAATTGCAAGCTGTGCCAAACAGGAGGTTAAAGGCACTGACTCTCCAAGAGGAGAGAGTGTTAGTAAAGCATCTGGAATGGTGAACCCGAGGACCAGGATACGAAAACTGAGATGCATTTTAAATCGTTTCCCAATCACACGGTGGATGATACTCTGGGTTTCCCATGCATGTTTTAACTGGAGGAAGAATCCCTTGAACCTGGAGAGTTGGGACCCATGGAATGGGTACCATGCAGTATGACTTCAAAGGGTCTGCATTTGCTCAACGAAACTCACCAATGCTATCAGCCTGAATTGTCCAGCCTTATGTCTCAACCAGCTCTGGGTGTAGATGTGGTCAATCCCTGTTGCATCACATGCCCTGAGTGAATTATTTAAGAATTTCTCTCTATTTCACTGTCTTTGTGTTTTGTTTTCGAAATTAATTTGATAATGGGATTTATCGGATTTTCACTGCTGCATTTCGGCCACTGTACACATTCTTGATTCTCTTACGGAGACATAAATCCATGGGTTTTAAGATTCTTCCTATCAGGTATATTCCTAGGCGTTGAATAAGTGGTGTTGGTTCCATTTCGTTGAGCAAGGAGTAGGTGTTGTCTATTACATATTTGGCTTATGGAATGTTATCTGTGCTAATTTCAGTCTCTGGTTTTATGCAGCACCCCAACGCACCTTTCCCCATAAGCAAGCACTAGTTGGTTTTCTAAATTTGCGACCGTGTTCTGTTTTGTAATTCAGTTCATGTGTAGTCAAGTTTACATTCCGTGTATTAGTGATATCTTATGATGTTTCTTTTTCTGTGTGACGTAGTTCATGTAGAGTCACCGTACCTGCATCCACTCACTATGCCGCTATGGGCCTGATGACACAGATTTCATTGCTGAGTGATATTGCATTGCACGTACGTGCCACAACTTCTTTATCCATTTTTTGCTTTCTGGGATATTTACCTGGTACTGTAGACGAGCTTTTTGGGAACACAGCCGTCCCAAACTTTGGGGTGGCTCTCTGTTTTTGATTTTAATTTCCCTAAGCAATAGGACCATAAGTGCAATTTCCATAGGCTGTGTTGCTTTATTTCTTACGTGTTTCAGGAAACACCATACACTTCTCCAGTTTGGCTGTTCACAATTTACATCCTGCCAATCAGCATAACAAGGCTCCCTGTTCTCCATATCCTGTTCTACCTTTCTGGATTTTACACTTTTTTCAGATGGCCCTTTTGCCGGCGGAGCAGTGAGATTTCATTGTAGTGCAGATTTCCTTTACAGGATTGCTTGGTTGGCCAAAAAGGGCGTATGCGTTTTTTCCTGAATATATTCAGGAAAAAACGCATACGCCCTTTTTGGCCAAGTGCATCATTGTCGACGTTGTGCCTCTTTTCCTATGCTTTCAGGGCTATTCCAGTCTACCCCCTGCAATCGTTTTCCTGAAATTCTGCCCCGCTTTCAAGTCCCCTTCACAGGCTTACTTCAATATACTTTTGGAAGATAGCTGTCATTTATAACTCTGCAGGTTTGTGAATTACAGTGCCCCTGAGCTCCTTCCTTCAACTCGCTTTCTTGTGAGCTGGGCACAAAACCACAGGATTGCTTCAGGCACTAATCTGTTTCCAGCAGGGCATGCAGGGCCTTTGGTTAATTCCTCTTCCTGGTGGGAAATGAGCGTTACATTTGCCCGTGCAGACACCTACAGCTAGTCTCTCATTGGTTCTCCCTATTCCTGTTTATCTTGCACAGAAATTGCAAGCTGTGCCAAAGAGGAGGTTAAAGACACTAACTCTCCAAGCGGGGAGAGTGTTAGTAAAGCATCTGGAATGGTGAAACCGAGGACCAGGATACGAAAACTGAGATGCATTTTAAATCGTTTCCCAATCACACGGTGGACGATACTCTGGGTTTCCCATGCATGTTTTAGCTGGAGGAAGAATCCCTTGAACCTGGAGAGTTGGGACCCATGGAATGGGTACCATGCAGTATGACTTCAAAGGGTCTGCATTTGCTCACCGAAACTCACCAATGTTATCAGCCTGAAGTGTCCAGCCTTATGTCTCAACCAGCTCTGGGTGTAGATGTGGTCAATCCCGGTTGCATCACATGCCCTGAGTGAATTATTTAAGAATTGCTCTCTATTTCACTGTCTTTGTGTTTTGTTTTTGAAATTTATTTGGATAATGGGATTTATCGGATTTTCCCTGCTGCGTTTCGGCCCCTGTACACACGCTTGATTCTCTTACGAAGACATATATATCCATGGGTTTTATGATTCTTCCTAGTCAGGTATATTCCTAGGCGTTGAATATGTGGTGTTGGGTCCATTTCGTTGAGCAAGGAGTAGGTCTTGTCTATTACATATTTGGCTAATGGAAAGTTATCTGTGCTAATTTCAGTCTCTGGTTTTATGCAGCACCCCAACGCACCTTTCCCCATAAGCAATCACTAGTTGGTTTTCTAAATTTGAGACCCTGTTCTGTTTTGTAATTCAGTTCATGTGTAGTCAAGTTTACATTCCCTGTATTAGTGATATCTTATGATGTTTCTTTTTCTGTGCGACGTAGTTCACGTAGAATCACCGTACCTGCTTCCACGTACTATGCCGCTATGGTCCTGATGACACAGATTTCATTGCTGAGTGATATTGCATTGTACGTACGTGCCACAACTTCTTTATCCATTTTTTGCTTTCTGGGATATTTACCTGATACTGTAGACGAGCTTCTTGTGAACACAGCCGTCCCAAATATTGGGGTTGCTGTCTGTTTTTGATTTTAATTTCCGTAAGCTATAGGACCATAAGTGGAAGTACCATAGGCTGTGTTGCTTTGTTTCTTACGTGTTTCAGGAAACACCATACAGGTCTCCAGAATGGCTGTTGGCAATTTACGTCCCGCCCATCGGCATAACAAGGCTCCCTTTCTTGGTGGTGTTTCCTGGCTTTGGAATTTTACACTTTTTATAGATGGCCCTTTTGATCTGGGGGGGAGTTTGACTTTATTGTAGTGCAGATTTCTTTTTCATGCTTGCTTATTTGGCCAAAAAGCACGTATTCGTTTTTTCCTGATTATATTCAGGAAAAAAGCATACGCGCTTTTTTTGCCAAGTGCATCATTGTCCTCGTTCTGCCTGTTTTCCTATGTTTTAAATGCAACTCCAGTCTTCCTCCCAGATTGGTTTCCTGCAACTCTGCCTCACTTTCAAGTCCTCTTCGCAGCCTTACTTCAATATAATTTTGGATGATTGCTGTCACTTATAACTGTGCAGGTTTGTGAATTACAGTGCCCCTGAGCTCCTTTCTCCAACTCGCTTTCTTGTGAGCTGACTGCAAGCCCGCAAGATAGCTTCAGACCCTAATCTGGTTCCGGCAGTGTATGCTGAGCATTTGGTTAATTCATCTTCCTGTTGGGAAATGAGACTTAATTTTGCCCTTCCAAACATCTACAGCTACTTTCTCATTGGTTCTCCCTATTCCTGTTCATCTTCCGCAGAAATTGCAAACTGGGCCAAACAGGAGGTTAAAGGCACCGACTCACCTAGTTGGGTGAGTGTTAGTAAAGCATCTGGAATGCCGAGCCCGAGTACAAGGGAATGAAATTTGAGATGCCTTTAAAAACGTTTCCAGATCACACAGTGGACAATATTCTGGGCTCCCCGTGCATTTTTTAGCTGAAAGAAGAATCCCTTTAACCTGGACAGTTGGGACTCATGGAATAGGTACCATGCAGTATGACTTCAAAGGGTCTGCTTTTGCTCACCGAACCTCAACAAACCAATGAGCCCAAGTGTTCTGCCTTATGTCTCACCCAGCTCTAGGTGTAGATGTGCTGAATCCAGGTTGCATCACTAGCCCTGATTGAAATATTTAAGAATTGTTCTGTATTTCTCTGTTATTGTGGTTTTTCTTGAAATTTATATTGATAATGGGATTTAGATGATTTTCACTGCTGCATTTATGCTGCTGTACACACGCTTGATTCTCTTACGGGGACATATAAATCCATAGGTTTTTAGATTCTTACTAGTCAGGTATATTCCTAGGTCTTGAATATGGGGTGTCAAGTCCATTTCGTTGAGCAAGGAGTAGGTCTATTCTATTACATATTTGTTTTAGGAATGGTATGTGTGCTAATTTCAGTCTCTGGTTTTATGCAGCAGCCCAACCCACCTTTCCCATTAAGCAAGCATAAGTAGGTTTTCTAAATTTGAGACCCTGTTCTGTTTTGTAATTCAGTTCATGTGTAGCCAAGATTAAGTTCCGTGTATTAGTGACATCTTATGAAGTTTCTTTTTCTGTGTGACTTATTTCACTTAGAATCATCATACCTGAATCCACTCATTATGTTGCTTCGGACCTGAAGACATAGATTTCATTGCTGAGTGATATTCAGTTGTAGGTAAGTACCACTAATTCTTTATCCAAATTTCCCTTTCTGGGATATTTAACTTGTATCATAGACGAGTTTCTTGTAAAAGGAGCCATCCCAAACTTTGGCATACATGTGTCTTTTTGATTTCATTTCCCTAACGTAAAGAACCATAAGAGGAAGTGCTCTGGGTTGGGGTTAGGGTTAGGGTTTGGGGATGGGGATGGTTTAAGGTACAGGTTATATTACTACAACAATTTAGGGTGAGCATAGGTGTGAGGGTACGGATTAGTGTTAGTGTATGGATTAACATTAGGAGACAGGTTAAGGTAAGGCTTCACGTAAGGTTTAGGGTTAGGGTTAATGGACAGGGACGGATTCAGGTAAAGGTTAGGGTACGAAAACGGTTTAGGGTGAGCATACGTGTTACGGTAATGGTTAGTGTCACCGTATGGGCTAGGAATAGGGGACGGGTTAGGGTAAGTCTTCGCATAAGTGTTAGGGGTAGGGTTAGGGGAAGGGGATGGTTTAGGGTACATGTTAGGGTACGACAATGGTTTAGGGGAGCGTACGTGTTTGGGTATGGTTTAGTGTAAGTGAACTGGTTAGGAATAGGGGACGCGTTAGGGTTCGGCTTTGGGTAAGGGTTAGGTTTAGGGTTAGGCTCAGGGGATGGGTAAGGTTTAGGGTGAGCGTATGTATTAGGGTACGGGATAGTGTTAGTGTACGGGTTAGGGTTAGGGGAAGGGTTAGGGTAAGGTTTGGTGTAAGGGTTAGTTTTAGCATTTGGGTTAGGGGACGGGAATGGTTTAGTGTACAGGTTAGGTACGACAACATTTTTGGGTGAGCGTAACAGTTAGGGTACGTATTAGTGTTAGCGTACGGTTTAGGGTTAGATGACGTGTTAGGGTAAGGCTTTGGGTAAGGGTTAGTGTTAAGTTTAGGGTTAGGGTATGGGGAAGGTTTAGGATACAGGTTGGGGTACGACAACTAATTAAGTAGAACATATATGTTAGGGGATGGGTTCATGTTAGTGTATGGGTTAGGATTAGTGGACGGGTTAGTGTAATGCTTTGGGAAAGGGTTAGGTTTAGAGTTAGGGTTAGGGCACAGGGATGGTTTACGGTTCAGATCATGGTAGGACAATGGTTTAGGGTCTGCGTATGTGTTAGGGTATTGGTTAGGGTTAGCGTACAGTTTAGGATTAGGGGATGGGTTAGGGTAAGGCTTCAGGTAAGGGTTAGGGGTAGGGTTAGGGTTAGGGTTAGGGGATGGAGACAGGGACGGTTTAGGGTACAGGTTAGTGTAAGACAAAGGTTTAGGGTGAGCATAGCAGTTAGAGTAAGAGTTAGTGTTAGCGTACGGGTTTAGATTAGGGGACGGGTTACTGTAAGGTTTAGGGAAAGTGTTAGGGTTAGGGGATGGGGACGGTTTAGGGTACAGTGTAGGGTAAAACAAGAGTTTTGGTTGAGCGTACATTTTAGGCTATGGGTTAGTGTTAGCGTATGGGTTAAGATTAGAGGACGTGTTAGGGTAAGGTTTCGGATAAGAGTTAGGGTTAAGGTTAGGGGATGGGGACGGTTTTTGTTACAGGTTGGGGTATGACAACGGTTTAGGGTGAGTGTACGTGATAGGGTATGGGTTAGCGTTAGCGTACAGTTTCGGATTATGGGACGGGTTAAGGTAAGACTTCGGGTAAGGGTAAGATTTAGGGTTCGGGTTGGGGGACGGGGACGGTTTAGGGTACAGTTTAGTGTATGACAGCAGTTTAGGTTGACTACACGTGTTAAGGTATGGGTTAGTGTTTGCAAACGGGTTAGGATTACGGGAGGTGTTAGGGTAAGGCTTCGGCTAAGGCTTAAGTTTAGGTTTAGGGGATGGGGACGTTTTAGGGTACAGGATAGGGTACGACAATTGTTTAGTGTGAGTGTACATGTTAGGATACAGGTTAGTGATAGCGTACGGGTTAGGATTACCGATGGGTTAGCGTAAGGCTTTGGGTAAGGGTTCGGGTTAGGGTTAGGGTTAGGGGATGGGGACAGTTTAGGGTACAATTTAAGGTACGACAACGGTATAGGGTGAGCGTAAGTGTTAGGGTACATGTTAGTGTTAGTTTACGGGTTAGGATTAGGGGAAGGGTTAGTATAAGGTTTCGGGAAATGGTTTGAGGTTGGGGACAACGACGATTTATGGTACAGGTTAGGGTATGACAATGATTTAGGGTGAGCGTACGTGTTAGGTTATGGGTTAGTATTAGCGTACGGGTTAGGATTAAGGGACGGGTTAGGGTAAAGCTTCACGTAAGGGTTAGGTTTAGGTTTAGGTTTAGGGTTATTGTTAGGGGACTGGGACCATTTAGGATACAGGTTAGGGAATGACAAAAGTTTAGGGTGAGCGTATGTTTTAGGGTACATGTTAGTGCTACCATAAGGGTTAGGATTAGTGTAAGGTTTAGAGACATGATTCGGGTATGTGTTAGTGTTAGGGAACAGGGACAGGGACGGTTTAGGGTACAGGTTAGGGTACGACAACAGTTTAGGGTGAGCATACATGTTAGGGCACAGGTTAGTGTTAGCATATGGGTTAGAATTAGGGGACGGGTTAGGGTAAGGCTTAGGGTAAGGGTTAGGGTTAGGGTTAGGGTTAGGAGATGGAGACGGTTCAAGGTACAGGTTAGGGTACCACAATGTGTTAGTGTGAGAATACATGTTAGGGTAAGGTTTAGTGTTAGTGTATGGTCCATGATTAGTGGAAGGGATAGGGTAAGACGTCGGGTTAGGGTTAGGGTTAGGGGATGGGAACGGTTTAGGGTATAGGTTAGAATACGACAGCAGTTTAGGTTGAGTGTACATGTTAGGGTATGTGTTAGTGCTAGCATACGGTTTAGGATTAGGGGACAGTTTAGACTAAGGCTTCGGGTAATGATTAGGGTTATGGTTAGGGTTAGGGATTAGGTTAGGGAATGGGAACGGTTTAGGGTACAATTTAGTGTACGACAACGATTTAAGGTGAGCGTAGGTGTAAGGGTATGGGTTAGTGTTGGCGTACGGATTAGGATTAGGGGACGGGTTAGGATAAGGCTTCGGGTAAGGGTTAGGGTTATGGTTAATGTTAGGGGACAGGGCCAGGGACGATTTAAGGTACAGGTTTGGGGAAGACAATGGTTTAGGGTGAGTGTACATGTTAGGGTATGTGTTAGTGTTAGCGTACCAGTTAGGCTTAGGTGACGGGTTAGGGTAAGGCTTCGGATAAGTGTTAGGGTTAGGGTTATGGGACAGGGACTGTTTAGGTACAGGTTAGTGTATGACAACGGTTTTCATTGAGCATACAAGTTAGGGTAGGTGTAAATGTTAGCATACGGGTTAGGATTAGGGGACGGGTTAGGGTAACTTTTCCGGTAAGGATTAGGGTTAGGGTTAGGGGACAGGGAAGGTTTAGAGTACAGGTTAGTGTACGACAACGGTTTAGTGTGATCGTACGAGTTAGGGTATGGGTTAGTGTTAGCGCAAGGCTTAGGATTAGGGGATGTGTTAGGGTAAGGCTTCAGGTAAGTGTTAGAGTTAGGGTTAGTGGATGAGGACGTGTTAGGGTACAGGTTAGGGTAGGACAATGCTTTAGGGTGAGCGTACATGTTAGGGTACTGGTCAGTGTTAGCATTTGGGTTAGGATTAGGGGACAGGTTAGAGTAAGGCTTCGTGTAAGTGTTAGGGTGAGGGATAGGGTTGGGGAAAGGGACGGTTTAGGGTACAAATTAGGGTACGACAGGGATTTAGGGTGAGCCTACGTGTTAGGGTACAGTTTAGTGTTAGCGTATGGGTTAGGATTTGGGGACGGTTTAGGGACAGGCATCTGTAAAGATTTAGGTTAAGCATTATGGGCCGGGGACGGTTTAGGGAAAAGGTTAGGATACCACAGCGGTTTAGGGTGAGCGTAGGTGTTAGGGTATGGGTTAGTGTTAGCGTACGGATTAGATATAGGGGACGTGTTAGGGTAAGGCTTCGGGTAAGGGTTAGGGTTAGGGTTAGGGTTAGGGTTAGGGGACGGGGAGGGTTTAGGGGACAGGTTAAGGTATGACAACGCTTTAGGGTGAGCGTACATGTTAGGGTACAGGTTAGTGTTAGTGTACGGGTTAGGATTAGGGGACCAGTTAGGGTAAGGCTTCGGGTAAGGGTTAGGGTTAGGGTTAGGGGATGTGGACGGTTTAGGGGACAGGTTAGGGTACAACAACGGTTTAGGGTGACCGTAGGTGTTAGCGTACGGGTTAGGATTAGGGGACGGGTTAGGGTAAGGCTTCGGGTAAAGTTTAGGCTTAGGGTTACGGTTAGGGGACGGGGACGGTTTAGGGTACAGGTTAGGGTACGGCAACGGTTTAGGGTGAGCGTACGTATTAGGCTACGGGTTAGTGTTAGCGTATGGGTTAGTATTAGGTGACCGGTCAGGGTAAGGCTTCGGGTAAGGGTTAGGGTTAGGGAAAGGGTTAGTGTTAGGGTTAGGGGACGGGGACGGTTTAGGGGAAAGGTTAGGATACGACAACGGTTTAGGGTGAGCGTACGTGTTAGGGTAGGGGTTAGTGTTAGCGTACGGGTTAGGATTAGGGGACGGGTTAGGGTAAGGCTTCGGGTAAGTGTTAGGGTTAGGGTTAGGGTTTGGGTTAGGGGACGGGGACGGGGACTGTTTAGGGGAGAGGTTAGGGTACGACAACCGTTTAGGGTGAGCGTATGTGTTAGGGTACGGGATAGTGTTAGCGTACGGGTTAGGATTGGGGAAGTGTGAGGGTAAGGTTTCGGGTAAGGGTTTGGGTTAGGGTTAGGGTTAGGGTTAGGGGACTCGGACGGTTTAGGGGACAGGTTAGGGTACGACAACGGTTTAGGGTGAGCGTACGTGTTAGGGTACGGGTTAGTGTTAGCGTACGGTTTAAGATTAGGGGACGGTTTAGTGTAAGGCTTCGGGTAAGGGTTAGGGTTAGGGTTAGGGTTAGGGTTAGGGTTAGGGGATGGAGACGGTTTAGGGGACAGGTTAAGGTACGAAAACGGTTTAGGGTGAGCGTATGTGTTAGCGTACGGGTTAGTGTTAGCGTACGGGTTAGGATTAGTGGACGGTTTAGGGTAACGCTTACGGTAAGGTCTAGGGTTAGGGTTAGGGGACGGGGACGGGGACGGTTTATGGGACAGGTTAGGGTACGACAACGGTTTAGGGTGAGCGTACGTGTTAGGGTATGGTTTAGTGTTAGCGTACGGGTTAGGATTAGGGGATGGGTTAGGGTAAGGCTTCGGGTAAGGGTTAAGTTTAGGGTTAGAGTTAGGGTTAGGGTTAGGGGACTGGGACGGTTTAGGGGACAGGTTAGGGTACCACAACGGGTTAGGGTGAGCGTACGTGCTAGGGTACGGGTTAGTGTTAGCGTACGAGTTAGGATTAGGGGACGGGTTAGTGTAAGGCTTCGGGTAAGGGTTAGGGTTAGGGTTAGGGTTAGGGTTAGGGTTAGGGAACGGGGACAGTTTAGGGGACAGGTTAGGGTACGAAAACGATTTACGGTGAGCAACGTGTTAGGGTACAGTTTAGTGTTAGCGTACGGGTTAGGATTAGGGGACGGGTAAGGGTAAGGCTTCGGGTAAGTGTTATGGTTAGGGTTAGGGGACGGGGACGGGGACGGTTTAGGGGACAGGTTAGTGTACGACAACTGTTTAGGGTGAGAGTACGTGTTAGGGTATGGGTTATTGTTAGCGTACGGGTTAGGATTAGGGAACGGGTTAGGGTAAGGCTTCGGGTAAGAGTTAGGGTTAGGGTTAGGGTTAGGGTTAGGGGACAGGGAAGGTTTAGGGGACAGGTTAGGGTACGACAATGGTTTAGGGTGAGCGTACGTGTTAGGGTACGGTTTAGTGTTAGCGTACGGGTTAGGATTAGGGGACGGGTTAGGGTAAGGCTTCGGGTAAGGGTGAGGGTTAATCTTAGGGTAAGGGTTAGGGTTAGGGGACAGGGACGATTTAGGGGACAGTTTAGGGTACGTCAATGGTTTAGGGTGAGCGTACGAGTTAGGGTACGGGTTAGTTTTAGCCTACGGGTTAGGATTAGGTGACGGGTTAGGGTAAGGCTTCGGGTAAGGGTTAGGGTTAGGGTTAGGGTTAGTATTAGGGGATGGGGACGGTTTAGGGGACAGGTTAGGGCATGACAACGGTTTAGGGTGAGCGTACGTGTTAGGGTACGGGTTAGTGTTAGCGTACGGGTTAGGATTGGGGAAGGGTGAGGGTAAGGCTTCGGGTAAGGGTTAGGGTTAAGGTTAGGGTTAGGGTTAGTGTTAGGGGACTGGGAAGGTTTAGGGGACAGGTTAGGTTACGACAACGGTTTAGGGTGAGCGTACGTGTTAGATACGGGTTAGTGTTAGCGTACGGATTAGGACTAGGGGAAGCGTAAGGGTAAGGCTTCAGGTAAGGGTTAGGGATAGGGTTAGGGTTAGGGGACAGGGACGGTTTAGGGGACATGTTAGGGTACAACAACGGTTTAGGGTGAGCGTACGTGTTAGGGTACGGGTTAGTTTTAGCGTACGGGTTAGGATTAGGGGACGGTTTAGGGTAAGGTTTCGGGTAAGGGTTAGGGTTAGGGTTAGGGTTTGGGTTAAGTTTAGGGGACGGGGACGGTTTAGGGGACAGGTTAGGGTACGACAACCATTTAGGGTGAGCGTACATTTTAGGGTACGGGTTAGTGTTAGCGTACGGGTTAGGATTAGGGGACGGGTTAGTGTAAGGCTTCGGGTAAGTGTTAGGGTTAGGGTTAGTGTTAGGGTTAGGGGACGGGGACGGTTTAGGGGACAGGTTAGGGTACGACAACGGTTTAGGGTGAGCGTACGTGTTAGGGTACGGGTTATGGGTAGCGTACGGGTTAGGATTAGGGGACGGGTTAGGGTAAGGCTTCGGGTAAGGGTTAGGGTTAGGGTTAGGGTTAGGTGACGGGGACGGGGATGGTTTAGAGGACAGGTTACGGTACGACAAAGGTTTAGGGTGAGCGTACGTGTTAGAGTATGGTTTAGTGTTAGCGTACGGGTTAGGATTAGGGGACGGGTTAGGGTAAGGCTTCAGGTAAGGGTTAGGGTTAGGGTTAGGGTTAGGGGACGGGGACAGTTTAGGGGACAGGATAGGGTACGACAACAGTTTAGGGTGAGCGTACGTGTTAGGGTACGTGTTAGTGTTAGCGTACGGGTTAGGATTAGGGGACGGGTTAGGGTAAGGCTTCGGGTAAGGGTTAGGGTTAATCTTAGGGTAAGGGTTAGGGTTAGGGGACAGGGACGATTTAGGGGACAGTTTAGGGTACGTCAATGGTTTAGGGTGAGCGTACGAGTTAGGGTAAGGGTTAGTTTTAGCCTACGGGTTAGGATTAGGTGACGGGTTAGGGTAAGGCTTCGGGTAAGGGTTCGGGTTAGGGTTAGGGTTAGTGTTAGGGGATGGGGACGGTTTAGGGGACAGGTTACAGTATGACAACGGTTTAGGGTGAGCGTACGTGTTAGGGTACGGGTTAGTGTTAGCGTACGGGTTAGGATTGGGGAAGGGTGAGGGTAAGGCTTCGGGTAAGGGTTAGGGTTAAGGTTAGGGTTAGGGTTAGTGTTAGGGGACTGGGACGGTTTAGGGGACAGGTTAGGTTACGACAACGGTTTAGGGTGAGCGTACGTGTTAGGGTACGGGTTAGTGTTAGCGTAAGGATTAGGACTAGGGGAAGCGTAAGGGTAAGGCTTCAGGTAATGGTTAGGGATAGGGTTAGGGTTAGGGGACAGGGACGGTTTAGGGGACATGTTAGGGTACAACAACGGTTTAGGGTGAGCGTACGTGTTAGGGTACGGGTTAGTGTTAGCGTACGGGTTAGGATTAGGGGACGGTTTAGGGTAAGGTTTCGGGTAAGGGTTAGGGTTAGGGTTAGGGTTTGGGTTAGGTTTAGGGGACGGGGACGGTTTAGGGGACAGGTTAGGGTATGACAACCGTTTAGGGTGAGCGTACATGTTAGGGTACGGGTTAGTGTTAGCGTACGGGTTAGGATTATGGGACGGGTTAGTGTAAGGCTTCGGGTAAGTGTTAGGGTTAGGGTTAGTGTTAGGGTTAGGGTACGGGGACGGTTTAGGGGACAGGTTAGTGTACGACAACGGTTTAGGTTGAGCGTACGTGTTAGGGTACGGGTTATGGTTAGCGTACGGGTTAGGATTAGGGGACGGGTTAGGGTAAGGCTTCGGGTAAGGGTTAGGGTTAGGGTTAGGGTTAGGTGACGGGGACGGGGATGGTTTAGGGGACAGGTTACAGTACGACAACGGTTTAGGGTGAGCGTACGTGTTAGAGTACGGTTTAGTGTTAGCGTACGGGTTAGGATTAGGGGACGGGTTAGGGTAAGGCTTCAGGTAAGGGTTAGGGTTAGGGTTAGGGTTAGGGGACGAAGACGGTTTAGGGGACAGGATAGGGTACGACAACAGTTTAGGTTGAGCGTACGTGTTAGGGTACGTGTTAGTGTTAGCGTACGGTATAGGATTAGGGGACGGGTTAGGGTAAGGCTTCGGGTAAGGGTTAGGGTTAGGGTTAGCGTTAGCGTTAGGGTTAGGGGACGGGGACGGTTTAGGGGACAGGTTAGGGTACGACAACTGTTTAGGGTGAGCATACGTGTTAGGGTACGGGTTAGTGATAGCCTACGGGTTAGGATTAGGGGATGGGTTAGGGTAAGGCTTCGGATAAGGGTTAGGGTTAGGGTTAGTGTTAGGGTTAGGGGACGGGGACGGGCACGGTTTAGGGGACAGGTTAGTGTACGACAACGGTTTAGGGTGAGCGTACGTGTTAGGGTACGGGTTATTGTTAGCGTACGGGTTAGGATTAGGGGACGGGTTAGGGTAAGGCTTCGGGTAAGGTTTAGGGTTAGGGTTAGGGTTAGGGGACGGGGACGGTTTAGGGGACAGGTTAGGGTACGACAACGGTTTAGGGTGAGCGTACGTGTTAGGGTATGGGTTAGTGTTAGCGTACGGGTTAGGATTACGGGACGGGTTAGGGTAAGGCTTCGGGTAATGGTTAGGGTTAGGGTTAGGGTTACGGTTAGGTTTAGGGGATGGGGACGGTTTTGGGGACAGGTTAGGGTACGACAACGGTTTAGGGTTTGCGTACGTGTTAGGGTACGGGTTAGTGTTAGCGTACGGGTTAGGATTAGGGGACGGGTTAGTGTAAGGCTCCAGGTAAGAGTTAGGGTTAGGGTTAGGTTTAGGGTTAGGTTACGGGATGGGGACGGTTTAGGGGACAGGTTAGGGTACGACAATGGTTTAGGGTGAGCGTACGTGTTAGGGTACGGGTTATTGTTAGCGTACGGTTTAGGATTAGGGGACGGGTTAGGGTAAGGCTTCGGGTAAGAGTTAGGGTTAGGGTTAGGGTTAGGGGACGGGGACGGGCACGGTTTAGGGGACAGGTTAGTGTACGACAACGGTTTAGGGTGAGCGTACGTGTTAGGGTACGGGTTAGTGTTAGCGTACGGGTTAGGATTAGGGGACGGGTTAGGGTAAGGCTTCGGGTAAGATTTAGGGTTAGGGTTAGGGTTAGGGTTAGGGTTAGGGGACGGGGACGGTTTAGGGGACAGGTTAGCGTACGACAACGGTTTAGGGTGAGTGTATGTGTTAGAGTACGGGTTAGTGTTAGCGTACGGGTTAGGATTAGGGGACGGGTTTGGGTAAGGCTTCGGGTAAGGTTTAGGGTTAGGGTTAGGGTTAGGGTTAATGTTAGGGGATGGGGACGGTTTACAGGACAGGTTAGGGTACGACAATGGTGTAGGGTGAGCGTACGTGTTAGGGTACGGGTTAGTGTTAGCGAACGGGTTAGGATTAGGGGACGGTTTAGTGTAAGGCTTTGGGTAAGGGTTAGCGTTAGGGATAGGGTTAGGGTTAGGGGACGGGGACGGTTTAGGGGACAGGTTAGGGTACGACAACGGTTTAGGGTGAGCGTACGTGTTAGGGTACCGGTTAGTGTTAGCGTACGGGTTAGGATTATGGGACGGGTAAGGGTAAGGCTTCGGGTAAGGGATAGGGTTAGGGTTAGGGTTAGGGTTAGGGTTAGGGGACGGGGAAGTTTTAGGGGACAGGTTAGTGTATGACAATGGTTTAGGGAGAGCGTACGTGTTAGGGTACGGCTTAGTGTTAGCGTACGGGTTAGGATTAGGGGACGGGTTAGGGTAAGGCTTCGGGTAAGGGTTAGGGTTAGGGTTAGGGTTAGGGTTAGGGGACGGGGACGGTTTAGGGGACAGGTTAGGGTACGACAACGGTTTAGGGTGAGCGTACGTTTTAGGGTACGGGTTAGTGTTAGCGTACGGGTTAGGATTAGGGCACGGTTTAGTGTAAGGCTTCGGGTAAGGTTTAGGGTTAGGGTTAGGGTTAGGGGACGGGAACGGGGACGGTTTAGGGGACAGGTTATTGTACGCCAGCGGTTTAGGGTGGGCGTATGTGTTAGGGTACGGGTTAGTGTTAGCGTACGGTTTAGGATTAGGGGACGTGTTAGGGTAAGGCTTCGGGTAAGGGTTAGGGTTAGGGATAGGGTTAGGGGACGGGGACTGGGACGGTTTAGGGGACAGGTAAGGGTACGTCAACGGTTTAGGGTGAGCGTACGTGTTAGGGTACGGGTTAGTGTTAGCGTACGGGTTAGGATTAGGGGACGGGTTAGGTTAAGGCTTGCGGTAAGATTTAGGGTTAGTGATCGGGTTAGGGTTAGGGTTAGGGTTAGTGTTAGGGGACAGGAACGGTTTAGGGGACAGGTTAGGGTACGAGAACGATTTAGGGTGAGCGTACGTGTTAGGGTATGTGTTAGTGTTAGCATACGTGTTAGGATTAGGGGACGGGTTAGGGTAAGGCTTCGGGTAAGGGTAGGGGTTATGGTTAGGGTTAGGGTTAGGGTTAGGAGACGGGGACGGTTTAGGGGACAGGTTAGGGTACGACAACGGTTTAGGGTGAGCGTACGTGTTAGGGTACGGGTTAGTGTTAGCGTACGGGTTAGGATTAGGGGACGGGTTAGGGTAAGGCTTCGTGTAAGGTTTAGGGTTAGGGTTAGGGTTAGGGGACGGGGACGGTTTAGGGGACAGGTTAGGGTACGACAACGGTTGAGGGTGAGCGTACGTGTTAGGGTACGGCTTAGTATTAGTGTACGGGTCAGGATTAGGGGACGGGTTAGGGTTAGGCTTTGGGTAAGGGTTAGGGTTAGGGTTAGTGTTAGGGTTAGGGGACGGGGATGGGGATGGTTTAGGGGACAGGTTAGTGTGCCACAATGATTTAGGGTGAGCGTACGTGTTAGGGTACGGCTTAGTGTTAGCCTAAAGGTTTGGATATGAGGACGGGTTATGGTAAGGCTTCGGGTAAGGTTAAGGTTAGGGTTAGGATTAGGGTTAGGGTACGGGGACGGTTTAGGGGACAGGTTAGGGTACGACAACGGTTTAGGGTGAGCGTACGTGTTAGGGTACGGGTTAGTGTTAGCGTACGGGTTAGAATTAGGTGATGGGTAAGGTTAAGGTTTTGGGTAAGGGTTAGGGTTAGGGTTAGGGTTAGGATTAGGGTTTGGGGACGGGGACGGTTTAGGGGAGAGGTTAGGTTACAACAACGGTTTAGCGTGAGCGTACGTGTTAGGGTACAGGTTAGTGTTAGCGTACGAGTTAGGATTAGGGGACGGGTTAGTGTAAGGCTTCGGGTAAGGGTTAGGGTTAGGGTAAGGGTTTGGGTTAGTGTTAGATGACGGAGACAGGTTAGGGTACGACAACGGTTTACGGTGAGCGTACGTGTTATGGTACGGGTTAGTGTTAGCGTATGGGTTAGGATTAGGGGACGGGTTAGGGTAAGGCTTCGGGTAATGGTTAGGGATAGGGTTAGGGGACGGGGACGGTTTAGGGGACAGGTTAGGGTACGTCAACGGTTTAGGGTGAGCGAACGTGTTAGGGTACAGGTTAGTGTTAGCGTACGGGTTAGGATTAGGGGACGGGTTAGGTTAAGGCTTGGGGTAAGGGTTAGGGTTAGTGATCGGGTTAGAGTTAGGGTTAGGGGACGGGGACGGTTTAGGGGACAGGTTAGGATATGACAACGGTTTAGGGTGAGCGTACGTGTTAGGGTACGGGTTAGTTTTAGCGTACGGGTTAGGATTATGGGACGGGTTAGAGTAAGGCTTCGGGTAAGGGTTAAGGTTAGGGTTAGGGTTAGGGTTAGGGGACGGGGACGGTTTAGGGGACGGGTTAGGGTATGACAACAGTTTAGGGTGAGCGTACGTGTTAGGGTATGGGTTAGTGTTAGCGTACGGGTTAGGTTTCGGGGACGGGTTAGGGTAAGGCTTCGGGTAAGGGTTAGGGTTAGGGTAAGGGTTAGGGTTAGTGTTAGATGACGGGGACAGTTTAGGGGACAGGTTACGGTACAACGGTTTACGGTGAGCGTACGTGTTAGGGTACGGGTTAGTGTTAGTGTACGGGTTAGGATTAGGTGACGGGTTAGGGTAAGGCTTCGGGTAAGGGTTAGGGATAGGGTTAGGGGACGGGGACGGTTTAGGGGCAGGTTAGTGTACGACAACGGTTTAGGGTGTGCGTACGTGTTAGGGTACGGTTTAGTGTTAGCGTACGGTTTAGGATTAGGGGACGGGTTAGGGTAAGGCTTCGGCTAAGGGTTAAGGTTAGGGTTAGAGTTAGGGTTAGGGTTAAGGGACTGGGACGGTTTAGGGGACAGGTTAGAGTACCACAATGGTTTAGGGTGAGCGTACGTGCTAGGGTACGGGTTAGTGTTAGCGTACGATTTAGGATTAGGGGACGGGTTAGTGTAAGGCTTCGGGTAAGGGTTAGGGTTAGGGTTAGGGTTAGGGGACGGGGACGGTTTAGGGGACAGGTTAGGGTACGACAATGGTTTAGGGTGAGCGTATGTGTTAGGGTATGGGTCAGTGTTAGCGTACGAGTTAGGATTAGGGGACGGTTTAGGGTAAGGCTTCGGGTAAGGGTTAGGGTTAGAGATAGGGTTAGGGTTAGGGTTAGGGTTAGGGGCCGGTTTAGGGGACAGGTTAGTGTTCGAAAACGGTTTAGGTTGAGCGTACGTGTTAGGGTACGGGTTAATGTTAGCGTACGGGTTAGGATTTGGGGACGGGTTAGGGTAAGGCTTCGGGTAAGTGTTAGGGTTAGGGTTAGGGTTTGGGTTAGGGGACGGGGACGGGGACTGTTTAGGGGACAGGTAGGGTACGACAACCGTTTAGGGTGAGCGTATGTGTTAGGGTACGGTTTAGTGAGGGCGTACATGTTAGGATTAGGGGACGGTTTATGGTAAGGTTTCGGGTAAGGGTTAAGGTTAGTGTTAGGGTTAGCGTACGGGTTAGGATTAGGGGACGGGTTAGGGTAAGGCTTCGGGTAAGGTTTAGGGTTAGGGTTAGCGCTAGGGTTAGTGTTAGGGGACGGGGACGATTTAGGGGACAGGTTCGCGTACGACAACGGTTTAGGGTGAGCGTACGTGTTAGGGTACGGGTTATGGTTAGCGTACGGGTTAGGATTAGGGGACGGGTTAGGGTAAGGCTTCGGGTAAGGGTTAGGGTTAGGGTTAGGGTTAGGTGACGGGGACGGGGATGGTTTAGGGGACAGGTTACGGTACGACAACGGTTTAGGGTGAGCGTACGTGTTAGAGTACGGTTTAGTGTTAGCGTACGGGTTAGGATTAGGGGACGGGTTAGGGTAATGCTTCAGGTAAGGGTTAGGGTTAGGGTTAGGGTTAGGGGACGGGGACAGTTTAGGGGACAGGATAGGGTACGACAACAGTTTAGGGTGAGCGTACGTGTTAGGGTACGTGTTAGTGTTAGCGTACGGGTTAGGATTAGGGTACGGGTTAGGGTAAGGCTTCGGGTAAGGGTTAGGGTTAATCTTAGGGTAAGGGTTAGGGTTAGGGGACAGGGACGATTTAGGGGACAGTTTAGGGTACGTCAATGGTTTAGGGTGAGCGTACGAGTTAGGGTACGGGTTAGTTTTAGCCTACGGGTTAGGATTAGGTGACGGGTTAGTGTAAGGCTTCGGGTAAGGTTTAGGGTTAGGGTTAGGGTTAGGGTTAGTGTTAGGGGATGGGGACGGTTTAGGGGACAGGTTACAGTATGACAACGGTTTAGGGTGAGCGTACGTGTTAGGGTACGGGTTAGTGTTAGCGTACGGGTTAGGATTGGGGAAGGGTGAGGGTAAGGCTTCGGGTAAGGGTTAGGGTTAAGGTTAGGGTTAGGGTTAGTGTTAGGGGACTGGGACGGTTTAGGGGACAGGTTAGGTTACGACAACGGTTTAGGGTGAGCGTACGTGTTAGGGTACGGGTTAGTGTTAGCGTACGGATTAGGACTAGGGGAAGCGTAAGGGTAAGGCTTCAGGTAAGGGTAAGGGATAGGGTTATGGTTAGGGGACAGGGACGGTTTAGGGGACATGTTAGGGTACAACAACGGTTTAGGGTGAGCGTACGTGTTAGGGTACGGGTTAGTGTTAGCGTACGGGTTAGGATTAGGGGACGGTTTAGGGTAAGGTTTCGGGTAAGGGTTAGGTTTAGGGTTAGGGTTTGGGTTAGGTTTAGGGGACGGGGACGGTTTAGGGGACAGGTTAGGGTATGACAACCGTTTAGGGTGAGCGTACATGTTAGGGTACGGGGTAGTGTTAGCGTACGGGTTAGGATTAGGGGACAGGTTAGTGTAAGGCTTCTGGTAAGTGTTAGGGTTAGGGTTAGTGTTAGGGTTAGGGGACGGGGACGGTTTAGGGGACAGGTTAGTGTACGACAACGGTTTAGGTTGAGCGTACGTGTTAGGGTACGGGTTATGGTTAGCGTACGGGTTAGGATTAGGGGACGGGTTAGGGTAAGGCTTCGGGTAAGGGTTAGGGTTAGGGTTAGTGTTAGGTGACGGGGACGGGGATGGTTTAGGGGACAGGTTACGGTACGACAACGGTTTACGGTGAGCGTACGTCTTAGGAGACGGGTTAGTGTTAGCGGACGTTTTAGGATTAGGGGACTGGTTAGGGTAAGGCTTCGAGTAAGGGTTAGGGTTAGGGTTAGGGTTAGGTTTAGTGTTAGGGGACAGGGACGGTTTAGGGGACAGGTTAGGGTACGACAACGGTTTAGGTTGAGCGTACGTCTTAGGGGACGGGTTAGTGTTAGCGTACGTTTTAGGATTAGGGGACTGGTTAGTGTAAGGCTTCGGGTAAGGGTTAGGGTTAGGGTTAGGGTTAGGTTTAGTGTTAGGGGACAGGGACGGTTTAGGGGACAGGTTAGGGTACGACAACGGTTTAGGGTGAGCGTACGTGTTAGGGTAGCAGTTAGTGTTAGCGTACGGGTTAGGATTATGGGACGGGTAAGGGTAAGGCTTCGGGTAAGGGATAGGGTTAGGGTTAGGGTTAGGGTTAGGGTTAGGGGACGGGGAAGTTTTAGGGGACAGGTTAGTGTATGACAATGGTTTAGGGAGAGCGTACGTGTTAGGGTACGGCTTAGTGTTAGCGTACGGGTTAGGATTAGGGGACGGGTTAGGGTAAGGCTTCGGGTAAGAGTTAGGGTTAGGGTTAGGGGACGGGGACGGTTTAGGGGACAGGTTAGGGTACGACAACGGTTTAGGGTGAGCGTACGTTTTAGGGTACGGGTTAGTGTTAGCGTACGGGTTAGGATTAGGGCACGGTATAGTGTAAGGCTTCGGGTAAGGTTTAGGGTTAGGGTTAGGGTTAGGGGACGGGAACGGGGACGGTTTAGGGGACAGGTTATTGTACGCCAGCGGTTTAGGGTGAGCGTATGTGTTAGGGTACGGGTTAGTGTTAGCGTACGGTTTAGGATTAGGGGACGTGTTAGGGTAAGGCTTCGGGTAAGGGTTAGGGTTAGGTTTAGGGATAAGGTTAGGGGACGGGGACTGGGACGGTTTAGGGGACAGGTTAGGGTACGTCAACGGTTAGGGTTAGGTTTAGGGTTATGGGACTGGGACGGTTTAGGGGACAGGTTAGGGTACGTCAACGGTTTAGGGTGAGCGAACGTGTTAGGGTACAGGTTAGTGTTAGCGTACGGGTTAGGATTAGGGGACGGGTTAGGTTAAGGCTTGGGGTAAGGGTTAGGGTTAGTGATCGTGTTAGGGTTAGGGTTAGGGGACGGGGACGGTTTAGGGGACAGGTTAGGATATGACAACGGTTTAGGGTGAGCGTACGTGTTAGGGTACGGGTTAGTGTTAGCGTACGGGTTAGGATTATGGGACGGGTTAGAGTAAGGCTTCGGGTAAGGGTTAAGGTTAGGGTTAGGGTTAGGGTTAGGGGACGGGGACGGTTTATGGGACGGGTTAGGGTATGACAACAGTTTAGGGTGAGCGTACGTGTTAGGGTATGGGTTAGTGTTAGCGTACGGGTTAGGTTTCGGGGACGGGTTAGGGTAAGGCTTCGGGTAAGGGTTAGGGTTAGGGTAAGGGTTAGGGTTAGTGTTAGATGACGGGGACAGTTTAGGGGACAGGTTACGGTACAACAACGGTTTACGGTGAGCGTACGTGTTAGGGTACGGCTTAGTGTTAGCGTACGGGTTAGGATTAGGGGACGGGTTAGGGTAAGGCTTCGGGTAAGGTTTAGGGTTAGGGTTAGGGTTAGGGGATGGGGACGGTTTAGGGGACAGGTTAGGGTACGACAACGGTTGAGGGTGAGCGTACGTGTTAGGGTACGGCTTAGTATTAGTGTACGGGTCAGGATTAGGGGACGGGTTAGTGTTAGGCTTTGGGTAAGGGTTCGGGTTAGGGTTAGGGTTAGGGGATGGGGACAGTTTAGGGTACAATTTAAGGTACGACAACGGTATAGGGTGAGCGTAAGTGTTAGGGTACATGTTAGTGTTAGTTTACGGGTTAGGATTAGGGGAAGGGTTAGTATAAGGTTTCGGGAAATGGTTTGAGGTTGGGGACAACGACGATTTATGGTACAGGTTAGGGTATGACAATGATTTAGGGTGAGCGTACGTGTTAGGTTATGGGTTAGTATTAGCGTACGGGTTAGGATTAAGGGACGGGTTAGGGTAAAGCTTCACGTAAGGGTTAGGTTTAGGTTTAGGTTTAGGGTTATTGTTAGGGGACTGGGACCATTTAGGATACAGGTTAGGGAATGACAAAAGTTTAGGGTGAGCGTATGTTTTAGGGTACATGTTAGTGCTACCATAAGGTTTAGGATTAGTGTAAGGTTTAGAGACATGATTCGGGTATGTGTTAGTGTTAGGGAACAGGGACAGGGACGGTTTAGGGTACAGGTTAGGGTACGACAACAGTTTAGGGTGAGCATACATGTTAGGGCACAGGTTAGTGTTAGCATATGGGTTAGAATTAGGGGACGGGTTAGGGTAAGGCTTAGGGTAAGGGTTAGGGTTAGGGTTAGGGTTAGGAGATGGAGACGGTTCAAGGTACAGGTTAGGGTACCACAATGTGTTAGTGTGAGAATACATGTTAGGGTAAGGTTTAGTGTTAGTGTATGGTCCATGATTAGTGGAAGGGATAGGGTAAGACGTCGGGTTAGGGTTAGGGTTAGGGGATGGGAACGGTTTAGGGTATAGGTTAGAATACGACAGCAGTTTAGGTTGAGTGTACATGTTAGGGTATGTGTTAGTGCTAGCATACGGTTTAGGATTAGGGGACAGTTTAGACTAAGGCTTCGGGTAATGATTAGGTTTATGGTTAGGGTTAGGGATTAGGTTAGGGAATGGGAACGGTTTAGGGTACAATTTAGTGTACGACAACGATTTAAGGTGAGCGTAGGTGTAAGGGTATGGGTTAGTGTTGGCGTACGGATTAGGATTAGGGGACGGGTTAGGATAAGGCTTCGGGTAAGGGTTAGGGTTATGGTTAATGTTAGGGGACAGGGCCAGGGACGATTTAAGGTACAGGTTTGGGGAAGACAATGGTTTAGGGTGAGTGTACATGTTAGGGTATGTGTTAGTGTTAGCGTACCAGTTAGGCTTAGGTGACGGGTTAGGGTAAGGCTTCGGATAAGTGTTAGGGTTAGGGTTATGGGACAGGGACTGTTTAGGTACAGGTTAGTGTATGACAACGGTTTTCATTGAGCATACAAGTTAGGGTAGGTGTAAATGTTAGCATACGGGTTAGGATTAGGGGACGGGTTAGGGTAACTTTTCCGGTAAGGATTAGGGTTAGGGTTAGGGGACAGGGAAGGTTTAGAGTACAGGTTAGTGTACGACAACGGTTTAGTGTGATCGTACGAGTTAGGGTATGGGTTAGTGTTAGCGCAAGGCTTAGGATTAGGGGATGTGTTAGGGTAAGGCTTCAGGTAAGTGTTAGAGTTAGGGTTAGTGGATGAGGACGTGTTAGGGTACAGGTTAGGGTAGGACAATGCTTTAGGGTGAGCGTACATGTTAGGGTACTGGTCAGTGTTAGCATTTGGGTTAGGATTAGGGGACAGGTTAGAGTAAGGCTTCGTGTAAGTGTTAGGGTGAGGGATAGGGTTGGGGAAAGGGACGGTTTAGGGTACAAATTAGGGTACGACAGGGATTTAGGGTGAGCCTACGTGTTAGGGTACAGTTTAGTGTTAGCGTATGGGTTAGGATTTGGGGACGGTTTAGGGACAGGCATCTGTAAAGATTTAGGTTAAGCATTATGGGCCGGGGACGGTTTAGGGAAAAGGTTAGGATACCACAGCGGTTTAGGGTGAGCGTAGGTGTTAGGGTATGGGTTAGTGTTAGCGTACGGATTAGATATAGGGGACGTGTTAGGGTAAGGCTTCGGGTAAGGGTTAGGGTTAGGGTTAGGGTTAGGGTTAGGGGACGGGGAGGGTTTAGGGGACAGGTTAAGGTATGACAACGGTTTAGGGTGAGCGTACATGTTAGGGTACAGGTTAGTGTTAGTGTACGGGTTAGGATTAGGGGACCAGTTAGGGTAAGGCTTCGGGTAAGGGTTAGGGTTAGGGTTAGGGGATGTGGACGGTTTAGGGGACAGGTTAGGGTACAACAAAGGTTTAGGGTGACCGTAGGTGTTAGCGTACGGGTTAGGATTAGGGGACGGGTTAGGGTAAGGCTTCGGGTAAAGTTTAGGCTTAGGGTTACGGTTAGGGGACGGGGACGGTTTAGGGCACAGGTTAGGGTATGAAAACAGTTTAGGGTGAGCGTACCTGTTAGGGTATGGGTTAGTGTTAGCGTACGGGTTAGGATTATGTGACAGGTTAGGGTAAGGCTTCGGGTAAGTTTTAGGGTTAGGGTTAGGGTTAGGGTTAGCGGATGGGGACGGTTTAAGGGACAGGTTAGTGTACGACAAAGTTTTAGGGTGAGCGTACGTGTTAGGGTACGGGTTAGTGTTAGCGTACGTGTTAGGATTAGGGGACGGGTTAGGGTAAGGTTGCGGGTAAGGTTCAGGTTTAGGATTAGGGTTAGGGTTAGGGTTAGGGGACGGGGAAGGTTTAGGGGACAGGTTAGGGTACGACAATGGTTTAGGGTGATTGTACGTGTTGGGTACGGGTTAGTGTTATCGTACGGGTTAGGAGTAGGGGACGGGTTATGGTAAGGATTTGGGTAAGGATTAGGGTTAGGGTTAGGGTTAGGGATAGGGGATGGGGACGGATTACCGGACAGGTCAGCGTACAAAAAAGGTTTAAGGTGAGCGTACGTTTTAGGTTACGGGTTAGTGTTAGCGTACGTGTTAGGATTAGGGGACCGCTTAGGGTAAGGCTTCGGGTAAGGTTTAGGTTTATTGTTAGGGTTAGGGGACAGGGACGGGGACGGTTTAGGGGAGAGGTTAGGGTACGACAACGGTTTAGGGTGAGCGTACGTTTTAGGGTACGGGTTAGTGTTAGCGTATGGGTTAGGATTAGTGGACGGGGTAGGGTAAGGCTTCGGGTAAGGGTTAGGGTTAGGGGACAGGGACGGGGACGGTGTAGGTCACAGTTTAGGGTACGACAATGGTTTAGGGTGTGCGTACGTGTTAGGGTACTGGTTAGGTTTAGGGGACGGTTTAGGGTATGACTTCGGGTAAGTGTTAGGGTTAGGGTTAGAGTTAGGATTAGGGGACGGGGACGGGGACAGTTTAGGGGACAGGTTATGGTACGACAAAGGTTTAGGGTGATCGTACGTGTTAGGCTACGGTTTACTGTTAGCCTATGGGTTAGGTTAGGGCTTCGGGTAAGGGTTAGGGTTAGTGTTAGGGTTAGGGTTAGGGGACGGGGACGGTTTAGGGGACAGGTCAGGATACGACAACGTTTTAGGGTGAGTGTAGGTGTTAGGGTACGGTTTACTGTTAGCGTATGGGTTAGGATTAGGGGACGGGTTTGGGTAAGGCTTCAGGTAAGGTTTAGGGTTAGGTTTAGGGTTAGGGTTAGGGGACGGGGACGGTTTAGGGGACAGGTTAGGATACGACAACGTTTTAGGGTGAGTGTAGGTATTAGGGTACGGTTTAGTGTTAGCGTACGGGTTAGGATTAGGGGGACGGGTTAGGGTAAGGCTTCAGGTAAGATTTACGGTTAGGTTTAGGGTTAGGGTTAGGGGACGGGGACGGTTTAGGGTACAGGTTAGGGTACGGCAACGGTTTAGGGTGAGCGTACGTGTTAGGGTAGGGGTTAGTGTTAGCGTACGGGTTAGGATTAGGGGACGGGTTAGGGTAAGGCTTCGGGTAAGTGTTAGGGTTAGGGTTAGGGTTTGGGTTAGGGGACGGGGACGGGGACTGTTTAGGGGACAGGTTAGGGTACGACAACCGTTTAGGGTGAGCGTATGTGTTAGGGTACGGGATAGTGTTAGCGTACGGGTTAGGATTGGGGAAGTGTGAGGGTAAGGTTTCGGGTAAGGGTTTGGGTTAGGGTTAGGGTTAGGGTTAGGGGACTTGGACGGTTTAGGGGACAGGTTAGGGTACGACAACGGTTTAGGGTGAGCGTACGTGTTAGGGTACGGGTTAGTGTTAGCGTACGGTTTAAGATTAGGGGACGGTTTAGTGTAAGGCTTCGGGTAAGGGTTAGGGTTAGGGTTAGGGTTAGGGTTAGGGTTAGGGGACGGAGACGGTTTAGGGGACAGGTTAAGGTACGAAAACGGTTTAGGGTGAGCGTATGTGTTAGCGTACGGGTTAGTGTTAGCGTACGGGTTAGGATTAGTGGACGGTTTAGGGTAACGCTTACGGTAAGGTCTAGGGTTAGGGTTAGGGTTAGGGGACGGGGACGGGGACGGTTTATGGGACAGGTTAGGGTACGACAACGGTTTAGGGTGAGCGTACGTGTTAAGGTATGGTTTAGTGTTAGCGTACGGGTTAGGATTAGGGGATGGGTTAGGGTAAGGCTTCGGGTAAGGGTTAAGTTTAGGGTTAGAGTTAGGGTTAGGGTTAGGGGACTGGGACGGTTTAGGGGACAGGTTAGGGTACCACAACGGTTTAGGGTGAGCGTACGTGCTAGGGTACGGGTTAGTGTTAGCGTACGAGTTAGGATTAGGGGACGGGTTAGTGTAAGGCTTCGGGTAAGGGTTAGGGTTAGGGTTAGGGTTAGGGTTAGGGTTAGGGAACGGGGACAGTTTAGGGGACAGGTTAGGGTACGAAAACGATTTACGGTGAGCAACGTGTTAGGGTACAGTTTAGTGTTAGCGTACGGGTTAGGATTAGGGGACGGGTAAGGGTAAGGCTTCGGGTAAGTGTTATGGTTAGGGTTAGGGGACGGGGACGGGGACGGTTTAGGGGACAGGTTAGTGTACGACAACTGTTTAGGGTGAGAGTACGTGTTAGGGTATGGGTTATTGTTAGCGTACGGGTTAGGATTAGGGAACGGGTTAGGGTAAGGCTTCGGGTAAGAGTTAGGGTTAGGGTTAGGGTTAGGGTTAGGGGACAGGGAAGGTTTAGGGGACAGGTTAGGGTACGACAATGGTTTAGGGTGAGCGTACGTGTTAGGGTACGGTTTAGTGTTAGCGTACGGGTTAGTATTAGGGGACGGGTTAGGGTAAGGCTTCGGGTAAGGGTGAGGGTTAATCTTAGGGTAAGGGTTAGGGTTAGGGGACAGGGACGATTTAGGGGACAGTTTAGGGTACGTCAATGGTTTAGGGTGAGCGTACGAGTTAGGGTACGGGTTAGTTTTAGCCTACGGGTTAGGATTAGGTGACGGGTTAGGGTAAGGCTTCGGGTAAGGGTTAGGGTTAGGGTTAGGGTTAGTATTAGGGGATGGGGACGGTTTAGGGGACAGGTTAGGGCATGACAACGGTTTAGGGTGAGCGTACGTGTTAGGGTACGGGTTAGTGTTAGCGTACGGGTTAGGATTGGGGAAGGGTGAGGGTAAGGCTTCGGGTAAGGGTTAGGGTTAAGGTTAGGGTTAGGGTTAGTGTTAGGGGACTGGGAAGGTTTAGGGGACAGGTTAGGTTACGACAACGGTTTAGGGTGAGCGTACGTGTTAGGGTACGGGTTAGTGTTAGCGTACGGATTAGGACTAGGGGAAGCGTAAGGGTAAGGCTTCAGGTAAGGGTTAGGGATAGGGTTAGGGTTAGGGGACAGGGACGGTTTAGGGGACATGTTAGGGTACAACAACGGTTTAGGGTGAGCGTACGTGTTAGGGTACGGGTTAGTTTTAGCGTACGGGTTAGGATTAGGGGACGGTTTAGGGTAAGGTTTCGGGTAAGGGTTAGGGTTTGGGTTAGGGTTTGGGTTAGGTTTAGGGGACGGGGACGGTTTAGGGGACAGGTTAGGGTACGACAACCGTTTAGGGTGAGCGTACATTTTAGGGTACGGGTTAGTGTTAGCGTACGGGTTAGGATTAGGGGACGGGTTAGTGTAAGGCTTCGGGTAAGTGTTAGGGTTAGGGTTAGTGTTAGGGTTAGGGGACGGGGACGGTTTAGGGGACAGGTTAGGGTACGACAACGGTTTAGGGTGAGCGTACGTGTTAGGGTATGGGTTATGTTTAGCGTACGGGTTAGGATTAGGGGACGGGTTAGGGTAAGGCTTCGGGTAAGGGTTAGGGTTAGGGTTAGGGTTAGGTGACGGGGACGGGGATGGTTTAGAGGACAGGTTACGGTACGACAAAGGTTTAGGGTGAGCGTACGTGTTAGAGTACGGTTTAGTGTTAGCGTACGGGTTAGGATTAGGGGACGGGTTAGGGTAAGGCTTCAGGTAAGGGTTAGGGTTAGGGTTAGGGTTAGGGGACGGGGACAGTTTAGGGGACAGGATAGGGTACGACAACAGTTTAGGGTGAGCGTACGTGTTAGGGTACGTGTTAGTGTTAGCGTACGGGTTAGGATTAGGGGACGGGTTAGGGTAAGGCTTCGGGTAAGGGTTAGGGTTAATCTTAGGGTAAGGGTTAGGGTTAGGGGACAGGGACGATTTAGGGGACAGTTTAGGGTACGTCAATGGTTTAGGGTGAGCGTACGAGTTAGGGTAAGGGTTAGTTTTAGCCTACGGGTTAGGATTAGGTGACGGGTTAGGGTAAGGCTTCGGGTAAGGGTTCGGGTTAGGGTTAGGGTTAGGGTTAGTGTTAGGGGATGGGGACGGTTTAGGGGACAGGTTAGGTTACGACAACGGTTTAGGGTGAGCGTACGTGTTAGGGTACGGGTTAGTGTTAGCGTACGGATTAGGACTAGGGGAAGCGTAAGGGTAAGGCTTCAGGTAAGGGTTAGGGATAGGGTTAGGGTTAGGGGACAGGGACGGTTTAGGGGACATGTTAGGGTACAACAACGGTTTAGGGTGAGCGTACGTGTTAGGGTACGGGTTAGTGTTAGCGTACGGGTTAGGATTAGGGGACGGTTTAGGGTAAGGTTTCGGGTAAGGGTTAGGGTTAGGGTTAGGGTTTGGGTTAGGTTTAGGGGACGGGGACGGTTTAGGGGACAGGTTAGGGTATGACAACCGTTTAGGGTGAGCGTACATGTTAGGGTACGGGTTAGTGTTAGCGTACGAGTTAGGATTAGGGGACGGGTTAGTGTAAGGCTTCGGGTAAGTGTTAGGGTTAGGGTTAGTGTTAGGGTTAGGGGACGGGGACGGTTTAGGGGACAGGTTAGTGTACGACAACGGTTTAGGTTGAGCGTACGTGTTAGGGTACGGGTTATGGTTAGCGTACGGGTTAGGATTAGGGGACGGGTTAGGGTAAGGCTTCGGGTAAGGGTTAGGGTTAGGGTTAGGGTTAGGTGACGGGGACGGGGATGGTTTAGGGGACAGGTTACGGTACGACAACGGTTTAGGGTGAGCGTACGTGTTAGAGTACGGTTTAGTGTTAGCGTACGGGTTAGGATTAGGGGACGGGTTAGGGTAAGGCTTCAGGTAAGGGTTAGGGTTAGGGTTAGGGTTAGGGGACGGGGACGGTTTAGGGGACAGGATAGGGTACGACAACAGTTTAGGTTGAGCGTACGTGTTAGGGTACGTGTTAGTGTTAGCGTACGGTATAGGATTAGGGGACGGGTTAGGGTAAGGCTTCGGGTAAGGGTTAGGGTTAGGGTTAGCGTTAGCGTTAGGGTTAGGGGACGGGGACGGTTTAGGGGACAGGTTAGGGTACGACAACTGTTTAGGGTGTGCATACGTGTTAGGGTACGGGTTAGTGATAGCCTACGGGTTAGGATTAGGGGATGGGTTAGGGTAAGGCTTCGGATAAGGGTTAGGGTTAGGGTTAGTGTTAGGGTTAGGGGACGGTGACGGGCACGGTTTAGGGGACAGGTTAGTGTACGACAACGGTTTAGGGTGAGCGTACATGTTAGGGTACGGGTTATTGTTAGCGTACGGGTTAGGATTAGGGGACGGGTTAGGGTAAGGCTTCGGGTAAGGTTTAGGGTTAGGGTTAGGGTTAGGGGACGGGGACGGTTTAGGGGACAGGTTAGGGTACGACAACGGTTTAGGGTGAGCGTACGTGTTAGGGTATGGGTTAGTGTTAGCGTACGGGTTAGGATTACGGGACGGGTTAGGGGAAGGCTTCGGGTAATGGTTAGGGTTAGGGTTAGGGTTACGGTTAGGTTTAGAGGATGGGGACGGTTTTGGGGACAGGTTAGGGTACGACAACGGTTTAGGGTGAGCGTACGTGTTAGGGTACGGGTTAGTGTTAGCGTACGGGTTAGGATTAGGGGACGGGTTAGTGTAAGGCTCCAGGTAAGAGTTAGGGTTAGGGTTAGGTTTAGGGTTAGGTTACGGGATGGGGACGGTTTAGGGGACAGGTTAGGGTACGACAATGGTTTAGGGTGAGCGTACGTGTTAGGGTACGGGTTATTGTTAGCGTACGGGTTAGGATTAGGGGACGGGTTAGGGTAAGGCTTCGGGTAAGAGTTAGGGTTAGGGTTAGGGTTAGGAGACGGGGACGGGCACGGTTTAGGGGACAGGTTAGTGTACGACAACGGTTTAGTGTGAGCGTACGTGTTAGGGTACGGGTTAGTGTTAGCGTACGGGTTAGGATTAGGGGACGGGTTAGGGTAAGGCTTCGGGTAAGATTTAGGGTTAGGGTTAGGGTTAGGGTTAGGGTTAGGGGACGGGGACGGTTTAGGGGACAGGTTAGCGTACGACAACGGTTTAGGGTGAGTGTATGTGTTAGAGTACGGCTTAGTGTTAGCGTACGGGTTAGGATTAGGGGACGGGTTTGGGTAAGGCTTCGGGTAAGGTTTAGGGTTAGGGTTAGGGTTAGGGTTAATGTTAGGGGATGGGGACGGTTTACAGGACAGGTTAGGGTACGACAATGGTGTAGGGTGAGCGTACGTGTTAGGGTACGGGTTAGTGTTAGCGAACGGGTTAGGATTAGGGGACGGTTTAGTGTAAGGCTTTGGGTAAGGGTTAGCGTTAGGGATAGGGTTAGGGTTAGGGGACGGGGACGGTTTAGGGGACAGGTTAGGGTACGACAACGGTTTAGGTTGAGCGTACGTCTTAGGGGACGGGTTAGTGTTAGCGTACGTTTTAGGATTAGGGGACTGGTTAGGGTAAGGCTTCGGGTAAGGGTTAGGGTTAGGGTTAGGGTTAGGTTTAGTGTTAGGGGACAGGGACGGTTTAGGGGACAGGTTAGGGTACGACAACGGTTTAGGGTGAGCGTACGTGTTAGGGTACCGGTTAGTGTTAGCGTACGGGTTAGGATTATGGGACGGGTAAGGGTAAGGCTTCGGGTAAGGGATAGGGTTAGGGTTAGGGTTAGGGTTAGGGTTAGGGGACGGGGAAGTTTTAGGGGACAGGTTAGTGTATGAAAATGGTTTAGGGAGAGCGTACGTGTTAGGGTACGGCTTAGTGTTAGCGTACGGGTTAGGATTAGGGGACGGGTTAGGGTAAGGCTTCGGGTAAGGGTTAGGGTTAGGGTTAGGGTTAGGGTTAGGGGACGGGGACGGTTTAGGGGACAGGTTAGGGTACGACAACGGTTTAGGGTGAGCGTACGTTTTAGGGTACGGTTTAGTGTTAGCGTACGGGTTAGGATTAGGGCACGGTTTAGTGTAAGGCTTCGGGTAAGGTTTAGGGTTAGGGTTAGGGTTAGGGGACGGGAACGGGGACGGTTTAGGGGACAGGTTATTGTACGCCAGCGGTTTAGGGTGGGTGTATGTGTTAGGGTACGGGTTAGTGTTAGCGTACGGTTTAGGATTAGGGGACGTGTTAGGGTAAGGCTTCGGGTAAGGGTTAGGGTTAGGGTTAGGGATAGGGTTAGGGGACGGGCACTGGGACGGTTTAGGGGACAGGTAAGTGTACGTCAACGGTTTAGGGTGAGCGTACGTGTTAGGGTACGGGTTAGTGTTAGCGTACGGGTTAGGATTAGGGGACGGGTTAGGTTAAGGCTTGCGGTAAGATTTAGGGTTAGTGATCGGGTTAGGGTTAGGGTTAGGGTTAGTGTTAGGGGACAGGAACGGTTTAGGGGACAGGTTAGGGTACGAGAACGATTTAGGGTGAGCGTACGTGTTAGGGTATGTGTTAGTGTTAGCATACGTGTTCGGATTAGGGGACGGGTTAGGGTAAGGCTTCGGGTAAGGGTAGGGGTTATGGTTAGGGTTAGGGTTAGGGTTAGGAGACGGGGACGGTTTAGGGGACAGGTTAGGGTACGACAACGGTTTAGGGTGAGCGTACGTGTTAGGGTACGGGTTAGTGTTAGCGTACGGGTTAGGATTACGGGACGGGTTAGGGTAAGGCTTCGGGTAAGGTTTAGGGTTAGGGTTAGGGTTAGGGGACGGGGACGGTTTAGGGGACAGGTTAGGGTACGACAACGGTTGAGGGTGAGCGTACGTGTTAGGGTATGGCTTAGTATTAGTGTACGGGTCAGGATTAGGGGACGGGTTAGGGTTAGGCTTTCGGTAAGGGTTAGGGTTAGGGTTAGTGTTAGGGTTAGAGGACGGGGATGGGGATGGTTTAGGGGACAGGTTAGTGTGCCACAATGATTTAGGGTGAGCGTACGTGTTAGGGTACGGCTTAGTGTTAGCCTAAAGGTTTGGATTAGAGGACGGGTTATGGTAAGGCTTCGGGTAAGGTTAAGGTTAGGGTTAGGATTAGGGTTAGGGTACGGGGACGGTTTAGGGGACAGGTTAGGGTACGACAACGGTTTAGAGTGAGCGTACGTGTTAGGGTACGGGTTAGTGTTAGCGTACGGGTTAGAATTAGGTGATGGGTAAGTTTAAGGTTTTGGGTAATGGTTAGGGTTAGGGTTAGGGTTAGGATTAGGGTTTGGGGACGGGGACGGTTTAGGGGAGAGGTTAGGTTACAACAACGGTTTAACGTGAGCGTACGTGTTAGGGTACAGGTTAGTGTTAGCGTACGAGTTAGGATTAGGGGACGGGTTAGTGTAAGGATTCGGGTAAGGGTTAGGGTTAGGGTAAGGGTTTGGGTTAGTGTTAGATGACGGAGACAGGTTAGGGTACGACAACGGTTTACGGTGAGCGTACGTGTTATGGTACGGGTTAGTGTTAGCGTATGGGTTAGGATTAGGGGACGGGTTAGGGTAAGGCTTCGGGTAATGGTTAGGGATAGGGTTAGGGGACGGGGACGGTTTAGGGGACAGGTTAGTGTACGACAACGGTTTAGGGTGAGCGTACATGTTAGGGTACGGTTTAGTGTTAGCGTACGGGTTAGGATTAGGGGACGGGTTAGGTTAAGGCTTGGGGTAAGGGTTAGGGTTAGGGATCGGGTTAGGGTTAGGGTTAGGGGACGGGGACGGTTTAAGGGACAGGTTAGGATATGACAACGGTTTAGGGTGAGCGTACGTGTTAGGGTAACGGTTAGCGTTAGCGTACGGGTTAGGATTATGGGACGGGTTAGGGTAAGGCTTCGGGTAAGGGTTAGGTTTAGGGTTAGGGTTACGGTTAGGGTTAGGGGACGGGGACGGTTTAGGGGACAGGTTAGGGTACGACAACGGTTTAGGGTGAGCGTACGTGTTAGGCTATGGGTTAGTGTTAGCGTACGGGTTAGGATTAAGGGACGGGTTAGGGTAAGGCTTCGGGTAAGGGTTAGGGTTAGGGTTAGGGTTAGGAGATGGGGACGGTGTAGGGGACAGGTTAGGGTACGACAACGGTTTAGGGTGAGCGTACGTGTTAGGGTACGGGTTAGTGTTAGCGTACGGGTTAGGATTAGGGTACGGGTTAGGGTAAGGCTTCGTGTAAGCGTTAGGGTTAGGGTTAGGGTTAGGCTTAGGGGATGGGGACGGTTTAGGGGACAGGTTAGGGTACAACAACGGTTTAGGGTGAGCGTACGTGTTAGGGTACGGGTTAGTGTTAGCGTACGGGTTAGGATTAGGGGACGGGTTAGGGTAAGGCTTCGGGTAAGGGTTAGGGTTACGGTAAGAGTTAGGGTTCGTGTTAGGTGACGGGGACCATTTAGGGGACAGGTTAGGATACGACAATGGTTTACGGTGAGCGTACGTGTTAGGGTACGGGTTAGTGTTAGCGTACGGGTTAGGATTAGGGGACGGTTTATTGTAAGGCTTCGGGTAAGGGTTAGGGTTACGGTTAGGGGATGGGGACGGTTTAGGGGACAGGTTAGGGTACGATAATGGTTTAGGTTGAGCGTACGTGTTAGGGTACGGGATAGTGTTAGCGTACGGGTTAGGATTAGGGGACGGGCTAGGGTAAGGCTTCGGGTAAGGGTTAGGGTTAGGGTTAGGGTTAGGTTTAGGGGACGGGGACGGTTTATGGGACAGGTTAGTGTACGACAACGGTTTAGGGTGAGCGTACGTGTTAGGGTAAGGGATAGTGTTACCGTACGGGTTACGATTAGGGGACGGGTTAGGGTAAGGCTTCGGGTAAGGGTTAGGGTTAGGGTTAGGGTTAAGGTTAGGTTTAGGGGACGGGGACGGTTTAGGGGACAGGTTATGGTACGACAACGGTTTAGGGTGAGCGTACGTGTTAGGGTATGGGTTAGTGTTAGCGTACGGGATAGGATTAGGGGACGGTTTAGGGTACGGCGTTGGGTAATGGTTAGGGTTAGGGTTAGGGTTAGGGTTAGGGTTAGGGTTAGGGGACGGTTTAGAGGACAGGTTAGGGTACGACAACGGTTTAGGGTGAGCGTACGTGTTAGGGTACGGATTAGTGTTAGCGTACAAGTTAGGATTATGGGACGGGTTAGGGTAAGGCTTCGGGTAAGGGTAGGGGTTAGGGTTAGTGTTAGGGTTAGGGTATGGGGATGGGGACGGTTTAGGGTACAGGTTAGGGTGCGACAACGGTTTAGGGTGAGCGTACGTGTTAGGGTACAGGTTAGTGTTAGCCTAAGGGTTTGGATTAGGGGACGGGTTAGGGTAAGGCTTCAGGTAAGTTTACGGTTAGGGTTAGGCTTAGGGTTAGGGTACGGGGACGGTTTAGGGGACAGGTTAGTGTACGACAACGGTTTATGGTGAGCGTACGTGTTAGGGTACGGGTTAGTGTTAGCGTACGGTTTAGGATTAGGGGATGGTTTATGGTAAGGCTTCGGGTAAGGGTTACGGTTAGGGTTAGGGTTAGGGTTAGGGGACGGGGACGGTTTAGGGGAGAGGTTAGTGTACGACAACGGTTTAGGGTGAGCGTACGTGTTAGGGTACGGTTAGTGTTAGCGTACGGGTTAGGATTAGGGGACGTGTTAGAGTAAGGCTTCAGGTAAGGGTTAGTGTTAGGGTTAGGTTTAGGGTTAGGGGACTGGGACGGTTTAGGGGACAGGTTAGGGTACGTCAACGGTTTAGGGTGAGCGAACGTGTTAGGGTACAGGTTAGTGTTAGCGTACGGGTTAGGATTAGGGGACGGGTTAGGTTAAGGCTTGGGGTAAGGGTTAGGGTTAGTGATCGGGTTAGAGTTAGGGTTAGGGGACGGGGACGGTTTAGGGGACAGGTTAGGATATGACAACGGTTTAGGGTGAGCGTACGTGTTAGGGTAGGGGTTAGTTTTAGCGTACGGGTTAGGATTATGGGACGGGTTAGAGTAAGGCTTCGGGTAAGGGTTAAGGTTAGGGTTAGGGTTAGGGTTAGGGGACGGGGACGGTTTAGGGGACGGGTTAGGGTACGACAACAGTTTAGGGTGAGCGTACGTGTTAGGGTATGGGTTAGTGTTAGCGTACGGGTTAGGTTTCGGGGACGGGTTAGGGTAAGGCTTCGGGTAAGGGTTAGGGTTAGGGTAAGGGTTAGGGTTAGTGTTAGATGACGGGGACAGTTTAGGGGACAGGTTACGGTACAACGGTTTACGGTGAGCGTACGTGTTAGGGTACGGGTTAGTGTTAGTGTACGGGTTAGGATTAGGTGACGGGTTAGGGTAAGGCTTCGGGTAAGGGTTAGGGATAGGGTTAGGGGACGGGGACGGTTTAGGCGCAGGTTAGTGTACGACAACGGTTTAGGGTGAGCGTACGTGTTAGGGTACGGTTTAGTGTTAGCGTACGGTTTAGGATTAGGGGACGGGTTAGGGTAAGGCTTCGGCTAAGGGTTAAGGTTAGGGTTAGAGTTAGGGTTAGGGTTAAGGGACTGGGACGGTTTAGGGGACAGGTTAGAGTACCACAACGGTTTAGGGTGAGCGTACGTGCTAGGGTACGGGTTAGTGTTAGCGTACGATTTAGGATTAGGGGACGGGTTAGTGTAAGGCTTCGGGTAAGGGTTAGGGTTAGGGTTAGGGGACGGGGACGGTTTAGGGGACAGGTTAGGGTACGACAATGGTTTAGGGTGAGCGTATGTGTTAGGGTATGGGTCAGTGTTAGCGTACGAGTTAGGATTAGGGGACGGTTTAGGGTAAGGCTTCGGGTAAGGGTTAGGGTTAGAGATAGGGTTAGGGTTAGGGTTAGGGTTAGGGGCCGGTTTAGGGGACAGGTTAGTGTTCGAAAACGGTTTAGGTTGAGCGTACGTGTTAGGGTACGGGTTAATGTTAGCGTACGGGTTAGGATTTGGGGACGGGTTAGGGTAAGGCTTCGGGTAAGTGTTAGGGTTAGGGTTAGGGTTTGGGTTAGGGGACGGGGACGGGGACTGTTTAGGGGACAGGTAGGGTACGACAACCGTTTAGGGTGAGCGTATGTGTTAGGGTACGGTTTAGTGAGGGCGTACATGTTAGGATTAGGGGACGGTTTATGGTAAGGTTTCGGGTAAGGGTTAAGGTTAGTGTTAGGGTTAGCGTACGGGTTAGGATTAGGGGACGGGTTAGGGTAAGGCTTCGGGTAAGGTTTAGGGTTAGGGTTAGCGCTAGGGTTAGTGTTAGGGGACGGGGACGATTTAGGGGACAGGTTCGCGTACGACAACGGTTTAGGGTGAGCGTACGTGTTAGGGTACGGGTTAGTGTTAGCCTATGAGTTAGGATTAGGGGACGGGTTAGGGTAAGGCTTCGGGTAAGGGTTACGGTTAGGGTTAGGGTTAGGGTTAGGGGACGGGGACGGGGACGATTTAGGGAACAGGTTAGTGTATGACAACGGTTTAGGGTGAGCGTACGTGTTAGGATACGGGTTAGTGTTAGCGTACGGGTTAGGATTAAGGGACGGTTTAGGGTAAGGTTTCGGGTAAGGGTTAGGGTTAGGGTTAGGGTTTGGGTTAGGTTTAGGGGACGGGGACGGTTTAGGGGACAGGTTAGGGTACGACAGCCGTTTAGGGTGAGCGTACATGTTAGGGTACGGGTTAGTGTTAGCGTACGGGTTAGGATTAGGGGACGGGTTAGTGTAAGGCTTCGGGTAAGTGTTAGGGTTAGTGTTAGTGTTAGGGTTAGGGGACGGGGACGGTTTAGGGGACAGATTAGGGTACGACAACGGTTTAGGGTGAGCGTACGTGTTAGGGTACGGGTTATGGTTAGCGTACGGGTTAGGATTAGGGGACGGGTTAGGGTAAGGCTTCGGGTAAGGGTTAGGGTTAGGGTTAGGGTTAGGTGACGGGGACGGGGATGGTTTAGGGGACAGGTTACGGTACGACAACGGTTTAGGGTGAGCGTACGTGTTAGAGTACGGTTTAGTGTTAGCGTACGGGTTAGGATTAGGGGACGGGTTAGGGTAATGCTTCAGGTAAGGGTTAGGGTTAGGGTTAGGGTTAGGGGACGGGGACAGTTTAGGGGACAGGATAGGGTACGACAACAGTTTAGGGTGAGCGTACGTGTTAGGGTACGTGTTAGTGTTAGCGTACGGTTTAGGATTAGGTTACGGGTTAGGGTAAGGCTTCGGGTAAGGGTTAGGGTTAATCTTAGGGTAAGGGTTAGGGTTAGGGGACAGGGACGATTTAGGGGACAGTTTAGGGTACGTCAATGGTTTAGGGTGAGCGTACGAGTTAGGGTACGGGTTAGTTTTAGCCTACGGGTTAGGATTAGGTGACGGGTTAGTGTAAGGCTTCGGGTAAGGTTTAGGGTTAGGGTTAGGGTTAGGGTTAGTGTTAGGGGATGGGGACGGTGTAGGGGACAGGTTACAGTATGACAACAGTTTAGGGTGAGCGTACGTGTTAGGGTACGGGTTAGTGTTAGCGTACGGGTTAGGATTGGGGAAGGGTGAGGGTAAGGCTTCGGGTAAGGGTTAGGGTTAAGGTTAGGGTTAGGGTTAGTGTTAGGGGACTGGGACGGTTTAGGGGACAGGTTAGGTTACAACAACGGTTTAGGGTGAGCGTACGTGTTAGGGTACGGGTTAGTGTTAGCGTACGGATTAGGACTAGGGGAAGCGTAAGGGTAAGGCTTCAGGTAAGGGTAAGGGATAGGGTTATGGTTAGGGGACCGGGACGGTTTAGGGGACATGTTAGGGTACAACAACGGTTTAGGGTGAGCGTACGTGTTAGGGTACGGGTTAGTGTTAGCGTACGGGTTAGGATTACGGGACGGTTTAGGGTAAGGTTTCGGGTAAGGGTTAGGTTTAGGGTTAGGGTTTGGGTTAGGTTTAGGGGACGGGGACGGTTTAGGGGACAGGTTAGGGTATGACAACCGTTTAGGGTGAGCGTACATGTTAGGGTACGGGGTAGTGTTAGCGTACGGGTTAGGATTAGGTGACGGGTTAGTGTAAGGCTTCGGGTAAGGGTTAGGGTAAAGGTTAGGGTTAGTGTTAGGGGACGGGGAAGGTTTAGGCGACAGATTAGGATACGACAACGGTTTAGGTTGAGCATACATATTAGGGTACGGTTTAGTGTTAGCGTACGGGTTAGGAATTGGGGACGGGTTAGGGTAAGGCTTCGGGTAAGGGTTAGGGTTAGGGCTAGGGTTAGGGTTAGGTTTAGGGGACAGGGACGGTTTAGGGGACCGGTTAGGTTACGACAACGGTTTATGATGAGCGTACGTATTAGGGTACGGGTTAGTGTTAGCGTACGGGTTAGGATTTGGTACGGGTTAGGTTAAGGCTTCGGGTAAGAGTTAGCGTTAGGGTTAGGGTTAGGGGACGGGGACGGGGACGGTTTATTGGACTGGTTAGGTTACGACAACGGTTTAGGGTGAGCGTACATGTTAGGGTATGGGTTAGTGTTAGCGTACGGGCTAGGATTACGGGACAAGTTCGGGTAAGGCTTCTGGTAAGGGTTAGGGTTAGGGTTATGGGACGGGGACGGTTTAGGGGACAGGTTAGGGCACGACAACAGTTTAGGGTGCGCGTACTTGTTAGGGTACGGGTTAGTGTTAGCGTAGGGGTTAGATTTAGGGGACAGGTTAGGTTAAGGCTTCGGGTCAGGGTTAGGTTTAGGGATAGGGTTAAGCTTAGCGTTAGGGTACCGGGACGGTTTAGGGGACAGGTTAGGGCACGACAAAAGTTTACGGTGAGCGTACGTGTTAGGGTACGTGTTAGTGTTAGCGTACGGATTAGGATTATGGGACAGGTTAGGGTAAGGCTTTGGGTAAGGTCTAGTGTTAGGGTTAGGGTTAGGGTTAGTGTTAGGTGACGGGGACGGTTTAGGGGACAGGTTAGGGTACGACAATGGTTTAGGGTGAGCGTATGTGTTAGGGTACGGGTCAGTGTTAGCGTACGAGTTAGGATTAGGGGACGGTTTAGGGTAAGGCTTCGGGTAAGTGTTAGGGTTAGAGATAGGGTTAGGGTTAGGGTTAGGGTTAGGGGCCGGTTTAGGGGACAGGTTAGTGTTCGAAAACGGTTTAGGGTGAGCGTACGTGTTAGGGTACGGGTTAGTGTTAGCGTACGGGTTAGGATTTGGGGACGGGTTAGGGTAAGGCTTCGGGTAAGTGTTAGGGTTAGGGTTAGGGTTTGGGTTAGGGGACGGGGACGGGGACTGTTTAGGGGACAGGTTAGGGTACGACAACCATTTAGGGTGAGCGTATGTGTTAGGGTACGGTTTAGTGAGGGCGTACATGTTAGGATTAGGGGACGGTTTATGGTAAGGTTTCGGGTAAGGGTTAAGGTTAGTGTTAGGGTTAGCGTACGGGTTAGGATTAGGGGACGGGTTAGGGTAAGGCTTCGGGTAAGGTTTAGGGTTAGGGTTAGCGTTATGGTTAGTGTTAGGGGACGGGGACGATTTAGGGGACAGTTTCGCGTACGACAACGGTTTAGGGTGAGCGTACGTGTTAGGGTACGGGTTAGTGTTAGCCTACGGGTTAGGATTAGGGGACGGGTTAGGGTAAGGCTTCGGGTAAGGGTTACGGTTAGGGTTAGGGTTAGGGTTAGGGGACGGGGACGGGGACGATTTAGGGAACAGGTTAGGGTATGACAACGGTTTAGGGTGAGCGTACGTGTTAGGGTACGGGTTAGAGTTAGCGTACGGGTTAGGATTGGGGAAGTGTGAGGGTAAGGTTTCGGGTAAGGGTTTGGGTTAGGGTTAGGGTTAGAGTTAGGGGACTCGGACGGTTTAGGGGACAGGTTAGGGTACGACAACGGTTTAGTGTGAGCGTACGTGTTAGGGTACGGGTTAGTGTTAGGGTACGGGTTAGGATTAGGGGACGGGTAAGCGTAAGGCTTCGGGTAAGGGTTAGGGTTAGGGTTAGGTTTAGGGTTAGGGTTAGGGGACGGAGACGGTTTAGGGGACAGGTTAAGGTACGACAACGCTTTAGGGTGAGCGTATGTGTTAGGGTACGGGTTATTGTTAGCGTATGGGTTAGGATTAGTGGACGGTTTAGGGTAACGCTTACGGTAAGGCCTAGGGTTAGGGTTAGGGTTAGGGGACTGGGACGGGGACGGTTTATGGGACAGGTTAGGGTACGACAACGGTTTAGGGTGAGCGTACGTGTTAGGGTACAGGTTAGTGTTAGCCTACGGGTTAGGATTAGGGGATGGGTTAGGGGAAGGCTTCGGGTAAGGGTTAAGTTTAGGGTTAGAGTTAGGGTTAGGGTTAGGGGACTGGGATGGTTTAGGGGACAGGTTAGGGTACCACAATGGTTTAGGGTGAGCGTACGTGCTAGGGTACGGGTTAGTATTAGCGTACGAGTTAGGATTAGGTGACGGGTTAGTGTAAGGCTTCGGGTAAGGGTTAGGGTTAGGGTTAGGGTTAGGGTTAGGTTTAGGGAACGGGGACAGTTTAGGGGACAGGTTAGGGTACGAAAACGGTTTAGGGTGAGCGTACGGGTTAGGGTACGGTTTAGTGTTAGCGTACGGGTTAGGATTAGGGGACGGGTAAGTGTAAGGCTTCGGGTAAGTGTTAGGGTTAGGGTTAGGGTTAGGGGACGGGGACGGGGACGGTTTAGGGGACAGGTTAGGGTACGACAACTGTTTAGGGTGAGAGTACGTGTTAGGGTATGTGTTATTGTTAGCGTACAGGTTAGGATTAGGGAACGGGTTAGGGTAAGGCTTCGGGTAAGGGTTAGGGTTAGGGTTAGGGTTAGGGGACGGGGAAGGTTTAGGGGACAGGTTACGGTACGACAATGGTTTAGGGTGAGCGTACGTGTTAGGGTACGGTTTAGTGTTAGCGTACGGGTTAGGATTAGGGGACGGGTTAGTGTAAAGCTACGGGTAAGTGTTAGGGTTAGGGTTAGGGTTAGCGTACGGGTAAGGATTAGGGGACGGGTTAGGGTAAGGCTTCGGGTAAGGGTTAGGGTTAATGTAAGGGTAAGGGTTAGGGTTAGGGGACAGGGACGATTTAGGGGACAGTTTAGGGTACGTCAAAGATTTAGGGTGAGCGTACATGTTAGGGTACTGGTTAGTGTTAGCCTACGGGTTAGGATTAGGTGATGGGTTAGGGTAAGGCTTCGGTTAAGGGTTAGGCTTAGGGTTAGGGTTAGTGTTAGGGGACGGGGACGGTTTAGGGGACAGGATAGGGTGCGACAACAGTTTAGGGTGAGCGTACGTGTTAGGGTACGTGTTAGTGTTAGCGTAAGGGTTAGGATTAGGGGACGGGTTAGGGTAAGGCTTCGGGTAAGGGTTAGGGTTAGGGTTAGGTTTAGCGTTAGGGTTAGGGGACGGGGACGGTTTAGGGGACAGGTTAGTGTACGACAACGGTTTAGGGTGAGCGTACGTGTTAGGGTATGGGTTAGTGTTAGCGTACGGTTTAGGATTAGGGGACGGGTAAGGGTAAGGCTTCGGGTAAGGTTTAGGGTTAGGGTTAGGGTTAGGGTTAAGGTTAGGGGATGGGGACGGTTTAGGGGACAGGTTAGGGTATGACAACGGTTTAGGGTGAGCGTACATGTTAGGGTACGGGTTAGTGTTAGCGTACGGGTTAGGATTACGGGACGGGTTAGGGTAAGGCTTCGGGTAATGGTTAGGGTTAGGGTTAGGGTTACGGTTAGGTTTAGGGGACGGGGGCGGTTTTGGGGACAGGCTAGTGTACGACAACGGTTTAGGGTGAGCGTACGTGTTAGGGTATGGGTTATTGTTAGCGTATGTGTTAGGATTAGGGGACAGGTTAGGGTAAGGCTTCGGGTAAGGGTTTGGGTAAGGGTTAGGGTTAGGGTTAGGGGACGTGGACGGGGACGGTTTAGGGGACAGGTTAGGGTATGACAATGGTTTAGGGTGAGCGTACGTGTTAGGGTACGGGTTAGAGTTAGCGTACGGGTTAGGATTAGGTGACGGGTTAGGGTAAGGCTTCGGGTAAGGGTTAGCGTTAGGGTTAGGGTTAGGGTTAGGGTTAGGGGACGGGGACGGTTTAGGGGACAGGTTAATGTACGACAACGTTTTAGGGTGAGCGTACGTGTTAGGGTACGTGTTAGTGTTAGCGTAAGGGTTAGGATTAGGGGACGGGTTAGGGTAAGGCTTCGGGTAAGGGTTAGGGTTAGGGTTAGGGTTAGGGATAGGGGACGGGGATGGTTTAGGGTACAGGTTAGGGTACGACAATGGTTTAGGGTGAGCGTACGTGTTAGGGTACGGGTTAGGGTTTGCGTACGGGTTAGGATTAGGGGATGGTTTATTGTAAGGCTTCGGGTAAGGTTTAGGGTTAGGGTTAGGGTTAGGGGACGGGGACGGTTCAGGGGACAGTTTAGGGTACGACAACGGTTTAGAGTGAGCGTACGTGTTAGGGTACGGGTTAGTGTTAGCGTACGGGTTAGGATTAGGGGACGGGTTGTAGTAAGGCTTCGGGTAAGGGTTAGGGTTAGGGTAAGGGTTAGGGTTAGGGGAAGGGGACGGTTTAGGGGACAGGTTAGGGTACGACAACGGTTTAGGTTGAGCGTACGTGTTCGGGTATGGATTTGTGTTAGCGTACGGGTTAGGATTAGAGGACGGGTTAGGGTAAGGCTACGGGTTAGGGTTAGGGTTAGGGTTAGGGCACGGGGGCGGTTTAGTGGACAGGTTAGGGTACGACAACGGTTTAGGGAGATCGTACGTGTTAGGGTACGGGTTAGTGTTAGCTTACGGGTTAGGATTAGGGGACAGGTTAGGGTAAGGCTTCGGGTAAGGTTTAGGGTTAGGTTTAGGGTTAGGATAAGGGTTAGGGGACGGGGACGTTTTAGGGGACAGGTTAGGGTACGAAACGGTTTAGGGTGAGCATACGTGTTAGGGTACGGGTTAGAATTTGCGTATGGGTTAGGATTAGGGGACGGGTTAGGGTAAGGCTTCGGGTAAGGGTTAGGGTTAGGGTTACGGTTAGGGGACGGGGACGGTTTAGGGGACAGGTTAGGGTACGACAACTGTTTAGGATGAGCGTACGTGTTTGGGTAAGGGTTAGTGTTAGCGTACGTGTAAGGATTAGCGGACGAGTTAGTGTAAGGCTTCGGGTAAGGATTAAGGTTAGGGTTAGGGTTAGGGTGAGGGGACGGGGACGGTTTAGGGGACAGGTTAGGGTACGACAACGGTTTAGTGTGAGCATACGTGTTAGGGTACGGGTTAGTGTTAGCCTACGGGTTAGGATTAGGGGACGGGTTAGGGTAAGGCTTCGCGTAAGGTTTAGGGTTAGGGTTAGGGTTAGGGGATGGGGACGGGGAATGTTTAGGGGTCTGGTTCGTGTACGACAACGTTTTAGGGTGAGCGTACGTTTTACGGTACGGGTTAGGATTAGGTGACGGGTTAGGGTAAGGCTTCGGGTAAGGTTTAGGGTTAGGGTTAGGGTTAGGGGACGGTTTAGGGGCAGGTTAGGGTACGACAACGGTTTAGGGTGAGCGTACGTGTTAGAGTACGGGTTAGTGTTATCGTATGGGTTAGGATTAGGGGACGGGTTAGGGTAAGGCTTTGGGTAAGTGTTAGGTTTAGGGTTAGGGTTAGGGGCCTGGGACAGGGACGGTTTAGGGGACAGGTTAGGGTACGACAACGGTTTAGGGTGAGCGTACCTATTAGGGTACGGGTTAGAGTTAGCATACGGGTTAGGATTAGGGGACGGGTTAGGGTAAGGTTTCGGGTAAGGGTTAGGGTTAGGGTTAGGGTTAGGGTTAGGGTTACGGGACGGTGACGGTTTAGGGGACAGGTTACGGTACGACAACGGTTTTAGGGTGACCGTACGTGTTAGGGTATGGGTTAGTGTTAGCGTACGGGTTAGGATTAGGGGACGGGTTAGGGTAAGGCTTCGGGTAAGGGTTAGGGTTAGGGTTAGGGTTAGGGTTAGGGGACGGGGACGGTTTAGGGGACAGGTTCGGGTACGACAACGGTTTAGGTTGAGCGTACGTGTTAGGGTACGGGTTAGTGTTAGCGTACGAGTTAGGATTAGGATACGGTTTAGGGTAAGGCTTCGGGTAAGGGTTAGGGTTAGGGTTCGGGGACGGGGACGGTTTAGGGGACAGGTTAGGGTACGACAACGGTTTAGGGTGAGCGTACGTGTTAGGGTACGGGTTAGTGTTAAAGTACGGGTTAGGATAATGGGACGGGTTAGGGTAAGGCTTCGGGTAAGAGTTAGGGTTATGGTTAGGGTTAGGGTTAGGGAATGGGGACGGTTTAGGGGACAGGTTAGGGTACGACAACGGTTTTGGGTGAGCCTACGTGTTACGGTATGGATTAGTGTTAGCGTTCGGGTAACGATTAGGGGACGGGTTAGGGTAAGGCTTCGGGTAAGGTTTAGGGTTAGTATTAGGGTTAGGTTTAGAGGACGGGGACGGTTTAGCGGACAGGTTAGGGTACGACAACGGTTTAGGGTGAGCGTACGTGTTAGGGTATGGGTTAGTGTTAGCGTACAGGTTAGGATTAGGGGATGGGTTAGGGTAAGGCTTCGGGTAAGGGTTAGGGTTAGGGTTAGGGTTAGGGTTAGGGGACAGGGACGGTTTAGGGAACAGGTTAGGGTACGACAACGGTTTACGGTTAGCGTACGTGTTAGGATACGGGTTAATGTTAGCGTACGGGTTAGGATAAGGGGACGGGTTAGGTTAAGGCTTCGGGTAAGTGTTAGGGTTAGTGTTAGGGTTAGGGTTAGGGTTACAGTACGGGGACGGTTTAGGGTACAGGTTAGTGTACGACAACGGTTTAGGGTGAGCGTACGTGTTAGGGTACGGGTTAGGATTAGGGGACGGTTTAGGATATGGCTTCGGGTAAGGGTTAGGGTTAGGGTTAGGGGATGGGGACGGGGACGGTTTAGGGGACAGGTTAGGGTACGACAACGGTTTAGGGTGAGAGTACATGTTAGGGTACGGATTAGTGTTAGCGTTCGGGTTAGGATTAGGGGACGGGTTAGGGTAAGGCTTCGGGTAAGGGTTAGGGTTAGGGTTAGGGTTAGGGTTACGAGACGGGGACGGTTTAGTGTACAGGTTAGGGTACAACAACGGTTTACAGTGAGCGTACGTGTTAGGGTACGGGTTAGTGTTAGTGTACGGTTTAGGTTTAGGGGACGGTTTAGGGTAAGGTTTCGGGTAAGGGTTCGGGTTAGTGTTAGTGTTAGGGTTAGGGTTAGGGTTAGGGGACGGTGACGGTTTAGGGGACAGGTGAGGGTACGACAATGGTCTAGGGTGAGCGTACCTGTTAGGGTACGGGTTAGTGTTAGCGTACGGGTTAGGTTTAGGGGACGGGTTAGGGTAAGGCTTCAGGTAAGGGATAGGGTTAGGGTTAGGGTTAGGGGACGGGGACGGTTTAGGGGACAGGTTTGGGTACGACAAAGGTTTAGGGTGAGCGTGCGTGTTAGGGTATGGGTTAGTGTTAGCGTACGGGTTAGGATTAGAACACGGGTTATTGTAAGGCTTCGGGTAAGGGTTTGGTTTAGGGTTAGGGTTAGGTTTAGGGTTAGGAGACGGGGACGGTTTAGGGGACAGGTTAGTGTACGACAACGTTTTAGGGTGTGCGTATGTGTTAGGGTACTGTTTAGTGTTAGCGTACGTGTTAGGATTAGGTGACGGGTTAGTGTAAGGCTTCGGGTAAGGATTAGGGTTAGGGTTATGGTTAGGGTACGGGGACGGTTTAGGGGACAGGTTAGGGTACGACAACGGTTTAGGGTGAGCGTACGTGTTAGGGTACGGGTTATTGTTAGCGTTCGGTTTAGGATTAGGGGACGGCTTAGGGTAAGGCTTCGGGTAAGGGTTAGGGTTAGGGTTAGGGTTAGGGTTAGGGTTACGGTACGGGGACCGTTTAGGGTACAGGTTTGGGTACGACAACGGTTTAGTGTGAACGTACGTGTTAGGGTACGGGTTAGTGTTAGCGTACGGGTTAGGATTAGGGGACGGTTTAGGATAAGGCTTCGGGTAAGGGTTAGGGTTAGGGTTAGGTTACGGGGACGGTTTAGGGGACAGGTTAGGGTACAACAAAAATTTAGGGTGAGTGTACGTATTACGGTACGGGTTAGTGTTAGCGTACGGGTTAGGATTACGGGACGGGTTAGGGTAAGGCTTCGGGTAAGGGTTAGGGTTAGGGGACGGGGACGGGGACGGTTTAGTGGACAGGTTATGGTATGAAAACGGTTTAGGGTGAGCGTACGTGTTAGGGTACGGGTTAGTGTTAGCGTATGGGTTAGGATTGGGGACGGGTTAGGGTAAGTCTTCGGGTAAGGGTTAGGGTTAGGGTTAGGGTTAGGGTTAGGAGACGGGGACGGGGAAGGTTTAGGGGACAGGTTAGTGTTCGACAATGGTTTAGGGTGAGCGTACGTGTTAGGGTCCGGATTAGTTTTAGGGTACGGGTTAAAATTAGGGGATGGGTTAGTGTAAGGCTTCGGGTAAGCGTTAGGTTTAGGTTAAGGGTTAGGGTTAGGGTTAGGGGACCGGGACGGTTTAGGGGACAGGTTAGTGTACGACAACTGTTTAGGGTGAGCATACGTGTTAGGGTACGGGTTAGTGTTAGCGTACGGTTTAGGATTAAGGGTCGGGTGAGTGTAAGGATTCGGGTAAGGGTTAGGGTTAGGGTTAGGGTTAGGGTTAGGGTTAGGGTTAGAAGACGGGGACAGTTTAGGGGACAGGTTAGGGTACGACAAAGGTTTAGGGTGAGCGTACGTGTTACGGTACGGATTAGTGTTAGCGTACGGGTTAGGATTATGGGACGGGTTAGGGTAAGGCTTCAGGTAAGGGTTAGGGTTAGGGGTAGGGTTAGGGTTACGGGACGGGGACAGTTTACGGGACATGTTAGTGTACGACAACGGTTTAGGGTGAGCGTACGTGTTAGGTTACCGGTTAGTGTTAGGGTACGGGTTAGGATTAGGGGACGGGTTAGTGTAAGGCTTCGGGAAAGGGTTAGGGTTAGGGTTAGGGTTAGGGTTACGGTTAGGCGACGGGGACGGTTTAGGGGACAGGTTAGGTTTCGACATCGGTTTAGGGTGAGCGTACGTGTTAGGGTACGGGTTAGTGTTAGCGTACGGGTTAGGATTAGGGGACGGGTTAGGGTAAGGCTTCCGGTAAGGGTTAGGGTTAGGGTTAGGGGACGGGGACGGTTTAGGGGACAGGTTAGGGTTCGACAACGGTTTAGAGTGAGCGTACGTGTTAGGGTACGGATTAGTGTTAGCGTACGGGTTAGGATTAGGGGACTGGTTAGTGTAAGGCTTCGGGTAAGGGTTAGGTTTAGGGTAAGGGTTAGGGTTAGGGTTAGGGGACCGGGACGGTTAAGGGGACAGGTTAGGGTACGACAACTGTTTAGGGTGAGCATACGTGTTAGGGTATGGGTTGGTGTTAGCGTACGGTTTAGGATTAGGGGACGGGTTAGGGTAAGGCTTCGGGTAAGGGTTAGGGTTAGGTTAGGGTTAGGGTTAGGGTTAGGGTTAGTGGACGGGGACGGTTTAGGGGACAGGTTAGGGTACGAAAACTCTTTAGGGTGAGCATACGTGTTAGGGTACGGGTTAGTGTTAGCGTACGGGTTAGGATTAAGGTACGGGTTAGTGTAAGACTTTGGGTAAGGGTTAGGTTTAGGGTTAGGGTTAGGGTTAGGGTTAGGGGACGGGGATGGTTTAGGGGACAGGTTAGGGTACGACAACGGTTTAGGGTGAGTGTACGTGTTAGGGTACGGGTTAGTGTTAGCGTACGGGTTAGGAATAGGGGACGGGTTAGGGTAAGGCTTCGAGTAAGGGTTAGGGTTAGGATTAGGGTTAGGGTTAGGGGATGGGGACAGTTTAGGGGACATGTTAGAGTACGACAATGATTTAGGGTGAGCGTACGTGTTAGGGTACAGATTAGTGTTAGGGTACGGATTAGGATTACCTGACGGGTTAGTTTAAGACTTTGGGTAAGGGTTACGTTTAGGGATAGGGTTAGGGTTAGGGTTATGTTATGGGGACGGTTTAGGGGACAGGTTAGGGTACAACAACGGTTTAAGTTGATCGTACGTATTAGGGTACGGGTTAGTGTTAGCGTACGTGTTAGGATTAGGGGACGGGTTAGGGTAAGGCTTCGGGTAAGTGTTAGGGATAGGGTTAGGGTTAGGGTTAGGGTTAGGGTACGGGGACAGTTTAGGGGCAAGGTTAGGTTACAACAACGTTTTAGGGTGAGCGATACGTGTTAGGGTATGGGATAGTGTTAGCGTACGGTTTAGGATTAGGGGACGGGATACGGTAAGGCTTCGGGTAAGCGTTAGGTTTAGGGTTAGGGTTAGGTTTTGGGTTAGGGGACAGGGACGGTTTAGGGGACAGGTTGGAGTACGACAACGGTTTAGGGTGAGCGTACGTATTAGGGTACGGGTTAGTGTTAGCGTACGGGTCAAGTTTATGGGACAGGTTAAGGTAAGGCTTCGGGTAAGGGTTAGGGTTAGGGTTAGGGTTAGGGTTAGGGGACGGGGACAGTTTAGGGGACATGTTAGGGTATGACAACGGTTTAGGGTGAGCGTACGTGTTAGGGTACGGGTTAGTGTTAGGTTACGGGTTAGGATTAGGGAGGGGTTAGGGTAAGGCTTCGGGTAAGGATTAGGGTTAGGGTTAGGGTTAGGGTTAGGGGACGGGGATGGTTTAGGGCACAGGTTAGGGTACGACAACGGTTTAGGGTGAGTGTATGTGTTAGGGTACGGGTTAGTGTTAGCGTACGGGTTAGGATTAGGGGACGGGTTAGGGTAAGGCTTCGAGTAAGGGTTAGGGTTAGGGTTAGGCTTAGGCTTAGGGGACGGGGACAGTTTAGGGGACATGTTTGGGTACGACAATGGTTTAGGCTGAGCGTACGTGTTAGGGTACGGGTTAGAGTTAGGGTACGGGTTAGGATTAGGGGACGGGTTAGGGTAAGGCTTCAGGTAAGGGTTAGGGTTAGGGTTAGTGTTAGGGTTAGGGTTATGATACGGGGACGGTGTAGGGGACAGATTAGGGTACAACAACGGTTTAGGTTGATCGTACATATTAGGGTACGGGTTAGTGTTAGCGTACGGGTTAGGATCAGGAGATGGGTTAGGGTAAGGATTCGGGTAAGGGTTAGGTTTAGGGTTAGGGTTAGGGTTAGGGTTAGGGGACCGGGACGGTTTAGGGGACAGGTTAGGGTACGACAACAGTTTAGGGTGAGCGTACGTGTTAGGGTACGTGTTAGTGTTAGCGTACGGGTTAGGATTAGGGGACGGGTTAGTGTAAGGCTTCGGGTAAGGGTTAGGGATAGGGTTAGGGTTAGCGTTAGGGTTAGGGGACGGGGACGGTTTAGGGGACAGGTTAGGGTACGACAACTGTTTAGGGTGAGCATACGTGTTAGGGTACGGGTTAGTGATAGCCTACGGTTTAGGATTAGGGGACGGGTTAGTGTAAGGCTTCGGGTAAGTGTTAGGGTTAGGGTTAGGGTTAGGGTTAGGGGACGGGGACGGTTTAGGGGACAGGTTAGGGTACGACAACTGTTTTGGGTGAGCGTACGTGTTAGGTTATGGATTAGTGTTAGCGTTCGGGTAAGGATTAGGGGACGGGTTAGGGTAAGGCTTCGGGTAAGGGTTAGGGTTAGGGTTAGGGTTAGGGTTAGGGGACGGTTAAGGGGACAGGTTAGGGTACGACAACGGTTTAGGATGAGCGTACGTGTTAGGGTACGGGTTAGTGTTATCATATGGGTTAGGATTAGGGGACGGGTTAGGGTAAGGCTTCGGGTAAGTGTTAGGGTTAGGGTTAGGGTTAGGGTTAGGGGACGGTGACGCTTTAGGGGACAGGTTAGGGTACGACAACGGTTTAGGGTGAGCGTACGTGTTAGAGTACGGGTTAGTGTTAGCGTACGGGTTAGGATTAGGGGACGGGATAGGGTAAGGCTTCGGGTAAGTGTTAGGGTTAGGGTTAGTGTAAGGGTTAGGGGACGGGGACGGTTTAGGGGACAGGTTAGGGTACGACAACGGTTTAGGGTGAGCGTATGTGTTAGGGAACGGGTTAGTGTTAGCGTACAGGTTAGGATTAGGGGACGGGATAGGGTAAGGCTTCGGGTAAGGGTTCGGTTTGGGGTTAGGGTTAGGGTTAGGGGACGGTGACGGTTTAGGGGACAGGTTACGGTACGACAACGGTTTAGGGTGACCGTACGTGTTAGGGTATGGGTTAGTGTTAGCGTACGGGTTAGGATTAGGGGACGGGTTAGGGTAAGGCTTCGGGTAAGGGTTAGGGTTAGGGTTAGGGTTAGGGTTAGGGGATGGGGACGGTTTAGGGGACAGGTTCCGGTACGACAATGGTTTAGGTTGAGCGTACGTGGTAGGGTACTGGTTAGTGTTATCGTAAGGGTTAGGATTAGGGGACGGGTTAGGGTAAGTCTTCGGGTAAGGGTTAGGGTTAGGGTTAGGGTTAGGGTTAGGGGACGGGGACGTTTTTGGGGACAGGTTAGGGTACGACAACGGTTTAGGGTGAGCGTACGTGTTAGGGTACCGATTAGTGTTAAAGTACGGGTTAGGATTAGAGGACGGGTTAGTGTAAGGCTTCGGGTAAGGGTTAGGGTTATGGTAAGGGTTAGTGTTAGGGAATGGGGACGGTTTAGGGGACAGGTTAGGGTACGACAACGGTTTAGGGTGAGCGTCTGTGTCAGGGTACGGGTTAGAGTTACCATACGGGTTAGGATTAGGGGACGGGTTAGGGTAAGGATTCAGGTAAGGTTTAGGGTTAGGGTTAGGGTTAGGGTTAGGGTGAGGGGACGGGGACGGTTTAGGGGACAGGTTAGGGTACGACAACGGTTTTCGGTGAGCGTACGTGTTAGGGTATGGATTAGTGTTATTGTTCGGATAAGGATTAGGGGACGGGTTAGGGTAAGGCTTCGGGTAAGGTTTAGGGTTAGTATTAGGGTTAGGGTTAGAGTACGGTGACGGTTTAGGGGACAGGTTAGGGTACGACAACGGTTTAGGGTGAGCGTACGTGTTAGGGTATGGGTGAGTGTTAGCGTACGGGTTAGGATTAGGGGATGGGTTAGGGTAAGGCTTCGGGTAAGGGTTAGGGTCAGGGTTAGGGTTAGGTTTAGGGGACAGGGACGGTTTAGGGAAGAGGTTAGGGTACGACAACGGTTTAGGGTGAGCGTACGTGTTAGGATACGGGTTACTGTTAGCGTACGGGTTAGGATAAGGGGACGGGTTAGGGTAAGGCTTCGGGTAAGGGTTAGGGTTAGTGTTAGGGTTAGGGTTAGGGTTACGGTACGGGGACGGTTTAGGGTACAGGTTAGGGTACGACAACGGTTTAGGGTGAACATACGTGTTAGGGTACGGGATAGTGTTAGCGTACGGGTTAGGATTAGGGGACGTTTTAGGATAAGGCTTCGGGTAAGGGTTAGGGTTAGCGTTAGGGTTAGGGGACGGGGACGGTTTAGGGGACAGGTTAGGGTACGACAACGGTTTAGGGTGAGCGTAAGTGTTAGAGTACGGGTTCGTGTTAGCGTACGATTTAGGATTAGGGGACGGGTTAGGGTAAGGCTTTGGGTAAGGGTTAGGGTTAGGGTTAGTGTTAGGGTTAGGGGACGGGGACGGTTTAGGGGACAGGTTAGGGTACGACAAATGTTTAGGGTGAGCGTACGTGTTAGGGTACGGGTTAGTGTTAGCGTACGGGTTAGGATTAGGGGACGGGTTAGGGTAAGGCTTCGGGTAAGGGTTCGTGTTAGGGTTAGGGTTAGGGTTAGGGTTAGGGGACGGTGACGGTTTAGGCGACAGGTTAGGGTACGACAACGGTTTAGGGTGAGCGTACGTGTTAGCGTACTGGTTAGTGTTAGCGTACGGGTTAGGAATAGGGGACGGGTTAGGGTAAGGCTTCGCGTAAGGGTTAGGGTTAGGGTTAGGGGACGGGGACGGGGACGGTTTAGGGGACAGGTTCGGGTACGACAACGGTTTAGGGTGAGCGTACGTGTTAGGGTACGGGTTAGTGTTAGCGTACGGGTTAGGTTTAGGGAACGGTTTAGTGTAAGGCTTCGGATAAGGGTTAGGGTTAGGATTAGGGTTATGGTTAGGGGACGGGGATGGTTTAGGGGACAGGTTAGGGTACGACAACGGTTTAGGGTGAGCGTACGTGTTAGGGTACGGGTTAGTGTTAGCGTACGGGTTAGGATTAAGTGATGGGTTAAGTTAAGGCTTCAGGTAAGGGTTAGGGTTAGGGTTAGGGTTTGGGTTAGGGTTAGGGTACGGCGACGGTTTAGGGGACAGGTTAGGGTACGACAACGGCTTAGGGTGAGCATACGTGTTAGGGTACGGGTTAGTGTTAGCCTACGGGTTAGGATTATGGGACGGGTTAGGGTAAGGCTTCGGGTAAGGTTTAGGGTTAGGGTTAGTGTTAGGGTTAGGGGACGGGGATGGTTTAGGGGAACAGGTTAGGGTACGACAAAGGTTTAGGGTGAGTGTATGTGTTAGGGAACGGGTTAGTGTTAGCGTACGGGTTAGGATTAGGAGACGGGATAGGGTAAGGCTTCGGGTAAGGGTTCGGTTTGGGGTTAGGGTTAGGGTTAGGGTTAGGGGACGGTGACGGTTTAGGGGACAGGTTACGGTACGACAACGGTTTAGGGTGACCGTACGTGTTAGGGTATGGGTTAGTGTTAGCGTACGGGTTAGGATTAGGGGACGGGTTAGTGTAAGGCTTCGGGTAAGCGTTAGGGTTAGGGTTAGGGTTAGGGTTAGGGGACGGGGACGGTTTCGGGGACAGGTTCCGGTACGACAATGGTTTAGGTTGAGCGTACGTGGTAGGGTACGGGTTAGTGTTATCGTAAGGGTTAGGATTAGCGGACGGGTTAGGGTAAGTCTTCGGGTAAGGGTTAGGGTTAGGGTTAGGGTTAGGGTTAGGGGACGGGGACAGTTTAGGGGACAGGTTAGAGTACGACAACGGTTTAGGGTTAGCGTACGTGTTAGGGTACGGGTTAGTGTTAGCGTACGAGTTAGGATGAGGAGACAGGTTAGGGTAAGGCTTTGGATAAGTGTTAGGGTTAAGGTTAGGGTTAGGGTTAGTGTTAGGGAGAGGGAACGGTTTAGGGGACAGGTTAGTGTACGACAACGGTTTAGGGTGAGCGTACGTGTTAGGGTACGGGTTAGAGTTAGCATACGGGTTAGGATTAGGGGACGGGTTAGGGTAGGGCTTCGGGTAAGTGTTAGGGTTAGGGTTAGGGTTAGGGGATGGGGACGGTTTAGGAGAAAGGTTAGGGTACGACAACGGTTTATGGTGAGCGTACGTGTTAGGCTATGGGTTAGTGTTAGCGTACGGTTTAGGATTAGGGGACGGGTTAGGTTAAGGCTTCGGGTAAGGGTTAGGGTTAGGTTTAGGGTTAGGGTACGGAGATGGTTTAGGGGACAGGTTAGGGTACGACAACGGTTTAGGTTGAGCATACGTGTTAGGGTAAGTGTTAGTGTTAGCGTACGGGTTAGGATTAGGGGACGGGTTAGGGTAAGGCTTCGGGTAAGGGTTAGGGTTAGGGTTAGGGTTAGGGGACGGGGACGGGGACAGGGACAGTTTAGGGGACAGGTTAGTGTACGACAACAGTTTAGGGTGAGCGTACGTCTTAGGGTACGGGTTAGTGTTATCGTATGGGTTAGGATTAGGGGACGGTTTACGGTAAGGCTTCGGTTAAGTTTTAGGGTTAGGGTTACGTTTAGGGTTAGTGTTAGGGGACGGGGACGGTTTAGGGGACAGGTTAGTGTACGACAACGGTTTAGGGTGAGCTTACGTGTTATGGTACGGGTTAGTGTTAGGGTACGGGTTAGGATTCGGGGACGGGTTAGTGTAAGGCTTCGGGTAAGGTTTAGGGTTAGGGTTAGGGTTAGGGTTAGGGTTAGGGGACGGGGACAGTTTAGGGGACAGCTTAGTGTATGATAACGGTTTAGGGTGAGCGTACGTGTTAGGGTACAGGTTAGTGTTATCGTATGGGTTAGGCTTAGGGGACGGGTTAGGGTAAGGCTTCGGGTAAGGGTTAGGGTTAGGGTTAGGGTTAGGGGACGGGGACGGTTTAGGGGATAGGTTAGGGTACGACAACGGATTTGGGTGCGCGTACATGTTAGGGTACGGGTTAGTGTGAGCATACGGGTTAGGATTAGGGGACGGGTTAGGGTAAGGCTTCGGGTAAGGGTTAGGGTAAGGGTTAGGGTTAGGTTTAGGGTTAGGGAATGGGGACGGTTTAGGGGACAGGTTAGGGTACGACAACGGTTTAGGGTGAGCGTATGTGTTAGCGTACGGGTTAGAGTTAGCATACGGGTTAGGATTAGGGGACGGTTTAGGGTAAGGCTTCGGGTAAGTGTTCGCGTTAGGGTTAGGGTTAGGTTTAGGGTTAGGTTTAGGGGACGGTGACGGTTTAGGGGACAGGTTAGTGTACGACAACGGTTTAGGGTGAGCCTACGTGTTAGGGTACGGGTTAGTGTTAGCGTACGGGTTAGGATTAGAGGACGTGTTAGTGTAAGGCTTCGGGTAAGGGTTAGGGTTAGTGTTAGGGTTAGGTTTAGGGTTAGGAGACGTGGACGGTTTAGGGGACAGGTTAGTGTATGACAACGGTTTAGGATGTGCGTATGTGTTAGGGTACGGTTCAGTGTTAGCGTACGGGTTAGGATTAGGGGACGGGTTAGTGTAAGGCTTCGGGTAAGGGTTAGGGTTAGGTTTAGGGTTAGGGTTAGGGTTAGGGTACGGGGACGGTTTAGGGGACAGGTTATGGTACGACAACGGTTTATGGTGAGCGTACGTGTTAGGCTACGGGTTAGTGTTAGCGTACGGGTTAGGAATAGGGGATGGGTTAGGGTAAGGCTTCGGGTAAGGGTTAGGGTTAGGGTTAGGGTTTGGGGACGGGGACGGTTTAGAGGACAGGTTAGGGTACGACAACGCTTTAGGGTGAGCGTACGTGTTAGGGTACGGGTTAGTGTTAGCGTACGGATTAGGATTAGGGGACGGGTTAGGGTAAGGCTTCGGGTAAGGTTTAGGGTTAGGGTTAGGGTTAGGGGACGGGGACGGGGACGGTTTAGGGGACAGGTCAGTGTATGACAACGGTTTAGGATGAGCGTACGTGTTAGGGTACGGGTTAGTGTTAGCGTACGGTTTAGGATTAGGGGACGGATTAGTGTAAGGCTTCGGGTAAGGGTTAGGGTTAGGGTTAGGGTTAGGGGACGGGGACGGTTTAGGGGACAGGTTAGGGTACGTCAACGGTTTAGGGTGAGCGTATGTGTTAGGGTTAGGCTTAGGGTTAGGTTTAGGTTTTGGGGACGGGGACGGTTTAGGGGACAAGTTAGGGTACGACAACTGTTTAGGGTGAGCGTACGTGTTAGGGTATGGGTTAGTGTTAGCGTACGGGTTAGGATTAGGGGACGGGTTAGGGTAAGGCTTCGGATAAGTGTTAGGGTTAAGGTTAGGGTTAGGGTTAGGGTTAGGGAATGGGAACGTTTTCGGGGACAGGTTAGGGTACGACAACGGTTTAGCGTGAGCGTACGTGTTAGGGTACGGTTTAGAGTTAGCATACGGGTTAGGATTAGGGGAAGGTTTAGGGTAAGGCTTCGGGTAAGTGTTAGGGTTAGGGTTAGTTTTAGGCGACAGGGACGGTTTAAGGGACAGGTTAGTGTACGACAACGGTTTAGGGTGAGCGTACGTGTTAGGGTAAGGGTTAGTGTTAGCGTACGGGTTAGGATTAGGGGACGGGTTAGGGTAAGGCTTCTGGTAAGGTTTCGGGTTAGGGTTAGGGTTAGGGTTAGGGTTAGGGGACGGTGACGGTTTAGCGGACATGTTAGTGTACGACAACGGTTTAGGGTGAGCCTACGTGTTAGGGTACGGGTTAGTGTTAGCGTACGGGTTAGGATTAGGGGACGGGTTAGTGTAAGGCTTCGGGTAAGGGTTAGGGTTAGGGTTAGGGATAGGGGACCTGGACGGGGACGGTTTAGGGGACAGGTTAGTGTACGACAATGGTTTAGGGTGAGCGTACGTGTTAGGTTATGGGTTAGTGTTAGCGTACGGATTAGGATTATAGGACGTGTTAGGGTAAGGCTTCGGGTAAGGGTTAGGGTTAGGGTTAGGGTTAGGGTTAGGAGACGGGGACGGTTTAGGGGACAGGTTGGTGTATGACAACGGTTTAGGGTGTGCGTATGTGGTAGGGTACGGTTTAGTGTTAGCGTACGGGTTAGGATTAGGGGACGGGTTAGGGTAAGGCTTCGGGTAAGGGTTAGGGTTAGGGTTAGGGTTAGGGTTAGGATACGGGGACGGTTTAGGGGACAGGTTATGGTATGACAACGGTTTAGGGTGAGCGTACGTGTTAGGCTACGGGTTAGTGTTAGCGTACGGGATAGGATTAGGAGATGGGTTAGGGTAAGGCTTCGGGTAAGGGTTAGGGTTAGGTTTAGGGGTAGGGTTAGGGGACGGGGACGGTTTAGGGAACCGGTTAGGGTACGGTAACGGTTTAGGGTGAGCGTACGTGTTAGGGTACGGGTTAGTGTTAGCGTACGGGTTAGGATTAGGGGACGGGTTAGTGTAAGGCTTCGGGTAAGGATTAGGGTTAGGGTTAGGGGACGGGGACGGGTACGGTTTAGGGGACAGGTCAGTGTATGACAACGGTTTAGGGTGAGCGTAGGTGTTAGGGTACGGGTTAGTGTTAGCGTACGGTTTAGGATTAGGGGACGGGTTAGGGTAAGGCTTCGGGTAAGGGTTAGGGTTAGGGTTAGTGTTAGGGGACGGGGACGGTTTAGGGGAAAGGTTAGGGTACGACAACGGTTTAGGGTGAGCGTACGTGTTAGGGTTAGGGTTAGGGTTAGGGTTAGGGTTAGGGGACGGGGACGGTTTAGGGGACAGGTTAGAGTACGACAACGGTTTAGGTTGAGCGTACGTGTTAGGGTACGGGTTAGTGTTAGCGTACAAGTTAGGATTAGGGGACGTGTTAGGGTAAGGCTTCGGATAAGGGTTAGTGTTAAGGTTAGGGTTAGGGTTAGGGTTAGGGAACGGGGACGGTTTAGGGGACAGATTAGGGTACGAAAACGATTTAGGGTGAGCGTACGTGTTAGGGTACGGGTTAGAGTTAGCATACAGGTTAGGTTTAGGGGACGGGTTAGTGTAAGGCTTCGGGTAAGTGTTAGGGTTAGTGTTAGGGTTAGGGTTAGGGTTAGGCGACGGGGACGGTTTAAGGGACAGGTTAGGGTACAACAACGGTTTAGGGTGAGCGTACATGTTAGGGTACAGGTTAGTGTTAGCGTACGGTTTAGGATTAGGGGACGTGTTAGGGTAAGGCTTCGGGTAAGGGTTAGGGTTAGGGTTAGGGTTAGGGGATGGGGACGGTTTAGGGGACAGGTTAGGGTACGACAACGGTTTATTGTGAGCGTACGTGTTAGGCTATGGGTTAGTGTTAGCGTACGCGTTAGGATTAGGGGACGGGTTAGGGTAAGGCTTCGGGTAAGGGTTAGGGTTAGGTTTAGGGTTAGGGGACGGGGACGGTTTAGGGGACAGGTTAGGGTACGACAACGATTTAGGATGAACGTACGTGTTAGGGTATGGGTTAGTGTTAGCGTACGGGTTAGGATTAGGGTACGGGTTAGGGTACGGCTTCGGGTAAGTGTTAGGGTTACGGTTTGGGTTAGGGTTAGGGGACGGGGACGGTTTAGGGGACAGGTTAGTGTACGACAACGGTTTAGGGTGAGCGTACGTGGTAGGGTACGGGTTAGTGTTAGCGTACGGGTTAGTATTAGGGGACGGGTTAGAGTAAGGCTTCAGGTAAGGGTTAGGGTTAGGGTTAGGGTTAGGCTTAGGGGACGGGGACGGTTTAGGGGAAAGGTTAGGGTACGACAACGGTTTATGGTGAGCGTACGTTTTAGGCTACGAGTTAGTGTTAGCGTACGGGTTAGGATTAGGGGATGGGTTAGGGTAAGGCTTCGGGTAAGGGTTAGGGTTAGGGTTAGAGTTAGGGTTAGGGGACGGGGACGGGGACGGTTTAGGGGACAGGTCAGTGTATGACAACGGTTTAGGGTGAGCGTACGTGTTAGGGTACGGGTTAGTGTTAGCTTACGGTTTAGGATTAGGGGACGGGTTAGTGTAAGGCTTCGGGTAAGGGTTAGGGTTATGGTTAGGGTTAGGGTTAGGGGACGGGGATTGTTTAGGGGACAGGTTAGGTTACGACAACGGTTTAGGGTGAGCGTACGTGTTAGGGTACGGGTTAGTGTTATCGTAAGGGTTAGGATTAGGGGACGGGTTAGGGGAAGGCTTCGGGTAAGGGTTAGGGTTAGGGTTAGGGTTAGGGTTAGGGGACGGTGACCGTTTAGGGGACAGGTTAGAGTACGACAACAGTTTAGGGTGAGCGTACGTGTTAGGGTACGGATTAGTGTTAGCGTACGAGTTAGGATTAGGGGACGGGTTAGGGTAAGGCTTCGGATAAGTGTTAGGTTTAAGGTTAGGGTTAGGGTTAGGGTTAGGGAATGGGGACGGTTTAGGGGACAGGTAAGGGTACGACAACGGTTTAGGGTGAGCGTACGTGTTAGGGTACGGGTTAGAGTTAGCATACGGGTTAGGATTAGGGGACGGGTTAGGGTAAGGCTTCGGGTAAGTGTTAGGGTTAGGGTTAGGGTTAGGGTTAGGGTTAGGCGACGGGGACGGTTTAAGGGACAGGTTAGGGTACGACAATGATTTAGGGTGAGCGTACGTGTTAGGGTACAGGTTAGTGTTAGCGTACGGGTTAGGATTAGGGGACTGGTTAGGGTAAGGCTTCGGGTAAGGGTTTACGATAGGGTTAGTGTTAGGGTTAGGGGACGGGGACAGTTTAGGGGACAGGTTAGGGTACGACAAAAGTTTAGGGTGAGTGTACGTGTTAGGGTACGGGTTAGTTTTAGCGTATGGGTTAGGATTAGGGGACGATTTAGGGTAAGGCTTTGGGTAGGGGTTCGGGTTAGGGTTAGGGTTAGGGTTAGGGTTAGGGTGAGGGGACGGTGACGATTCAGGGGACAGGTTATGGTACGACAACGGTTTAGGGTGAGCGTACGTGTTAGGGTACGGGTTAGTGTTAGCGTACGGGTTAGGATTAGGGTTACGGGTTAGGGTAAGGCTTCGGGTCAGGGTTAGGCTTAGGGTTAGGGGACGGGGACGGGGACCGTTTAGGGGACAGGTTAGGGTACGACAACGGTTTAGGGTGAGCGTACGTGTTAGGGTATGGGTTAGTGTTAGCGTACGGGTTAGGATTAGAGTACGTGTTAGGGTAAGGCTTCGGGTAAGGGTTAGGGTTAGGGTTAGGGTTAGGGTTAGGAGACGGGGATGGTTTAGGGGACAGGTTAGTGTACAACAACGGTTTAGGGTGTGTGTATGTGTTAGGGTACGGTTTAGTGTTAGCGTACGGGTTAGGATTAGGGGACGGGTTAGGGTAAGGCTTCGGGTAAGGGTTAGGGTTAGGGTTAGGGGACGGGGACGGTTTAGGGGACAGGTTAGGGTACAACAACTGTTTAGGGTGAGCGTACGTGTTAGGGTATGGGTTAGTGTTAGCGTACGGGTTAGGATTAGGGGACGGGTTAGGTAAGGCTTCGGGTAAGGGTTAGGGTTAGGGTTAGGGTTATGGGACGGGGACGGGGACGGGGACAGTTTAGGGAACCGGTTAGTGTACGACAACGGTTTAGGGTGAGCGTACGTGTTAGGGTACGGTTTAGTGTTAGCGTACGGGTTAGGATTAGGGGACGGGTTAGGGTAAGGCTTGGGGTAAGGGTTAGGGTTAGGGTTAGGGGACGGGGACGGGGACGGTTTAGGGGACAGGTTAGGGTACGACAACGGTTTAGGGTGAGCGTACGTGTTAGGGTACGGGTTAGTGTTATCGTATGGTTTAGGATTAGGGGACGGGTTATAGTAAGGCTTCGAGTAAGGGTTAGGGTTAGGGTTATGGTTAGGGTTAGGGTTAGGTGACGGGGACGGTTTTGGGGACAGGTTAGTGTACGACAACGTTTTAAGGTGAGCGTACGTGTTAGGGCATGGGTTAGTGTTAGCGTACCGGTAAGGCTTATGGGACGGGTTAGGGTAAGGCTTCGGGTAAGGGTTAGCGTTAGTGTTAGGGTTAGGGTTAGGGTTAGGGGACGTGGACGGTTTAGGGGACAGGTTATGGTACGACAACGTTTTAGGGTGAGCGTACGTGTTAGGGTACGTGTTAGTGTTAGCGTACGGGTTAGGATTAGGGGACGGATCAGGGTAATGCTTCGGGTAAGGGTTAGTGTTAGGTTTAGGGTTAGGGTTAGGGGACGGGTACGGTTTAGGGGACAGGTTAGGGTACGACAACTGTTTAGGGTGAGCGTACGTGTTAGGGTACGGGTTAGTGTTAGCGTACGGGTTAGGATTAGAGGACGGGTTAGGGTAGGGGTTCGGGTAAGGTTTAGGGTTAGGGTTAGGGTTAGGGGACGGGGACGGGGACGGTTTAGGGGACAGGTTAGGGTACCACAACGGTTTAGGGTGAGCATACGTGTTAGGGAACGGGTTACTGTTAGCCTACGGGTTAGGATTAGGGGACGGGTTAGGGTAAGGCTTCGGGTAAGGGTTAGGGTTAGGGTTAGGTTTAGGGTTAGGGTTAGGGGACGGGGACGTTTTAGGGGATAGGTTAGTGTACGACAACGGTTTAGGGTGAACGTACGTGTTAGTGTACGGGTTAGTGTTAGCGTAAGGGTTAGGATTAGGGGACGGGTTAGGGTAAGGCTTCGGGTAAGAGTTAGGGTTAGGGTTAGGGTTAGGGTTAGGGGACGGGGATGGTTTAGGGGACAGGTTAGGGTACGACAACGGTTTAGGGTGAGCGTACGTGTTAGGGTACGGGTTAGTGTTATCGTAAGGGTTAGGATTAGGGGACGGGTTAGGGTAAGGCTTCGGGTAAGGGTTAGGGTTAGGTTTAGGGTTAGGGTTAGGGTTAGGAGACGGGGACGGTTTAGGGGACAGGTTAGGGTACGACAACGGTTTAGGATGAGCGTACGTGTTAGGGTATGGGTTAGTGTTAGCGTACGGGTTTGGATTAGGGTACGGGTTAGGGTAAGGCTTCGGGTAAGTGTTAGGGTTAGGGTTAGGGTTAGGGTTAGGGTTAGGGGACGGGGACGGTTTAGGGGACAGGTTAGTGTACGACAACGGTTTAGGGTGAGCGTACGTGTTAGGGTATGGGTTAGTGTTAGCGTACGGGTTAGTATTAGGGGACGGGTTAGAGTAAGGCTTCAGGTAAGGGTTAGGGTTAGGGTTAGGGTTAGGCTTAGGGGACGGGGACGGTTTAGGGGAAAGGTTAGGGTACGACAACGGTTTATGGTGAGCGTACGTTTTAGGCTACGGGTTAGTGTTAGCGTACGGGTTAGGATTAGGGGATGGGTTAGGGTAAGGCTTCGGGTAAGGGTTAGGGTTAGGGTTAGGGTTAGGGGACGGGGACGGTTTAGGGGACAGGTTAGAGTACGACAACAGTTTAGGGTGAGCGTACGTATTAGGGTATGGATTAGTGTTAGCGTACGAGTTAGGATTAGGGGACGGGTTAGGGTAAGGCTTCGGATAAGGTTTAGGGTTAAGGTTAGGGTTAGGGTTAGGGTTAGGGAATGGGGACGGTTTAGGGGACAGGTAAGGGTACGACAACGGTTTAGGGTGAGCGTACGTGTTAGGGTACGGGTTAGAGTTAGCATACGGGTTAGTATTAGGGGACAGGTTAGGGTAAGGCTTCGGGTAAGTGTTAGGGTTAGGTTTAGGGTTAGGGTTAGGCTTAGGCGACGGGGACGGTTTAAGGGACAGGTTAGGGTACGACAACGGTTTAGGGTGAGCGTACCTGTTAGGGTACAGTTTAGTGTTAGCGTACGGGTTAGGATTAGGGGACTGGTTAGTGTAAGGCTTCGGGTAAGGGTTAGAGATAGGGTTAGTGTTAGGGTTAGGGGACGGGGACAGTTTAGGGGACAGGTTAGGGTACGACAAAGGTTTAGTGTGAGCGTACGTGTTAGGGTACGTGTTAGTTTTAGCGTATGGATTAGGATTAGGGGACGGTTTAGGGTAAGGCTTCGGGTAAGGATTCGGGTTAGGGTTAGGGTTATGCTTAGGGTTAGGGTGAGGGGACGGGGACGGTTTAGGGGACAGGTGAGCGTACAACAACGGTTTATGGTGAGCGTACGTGTTAGGCTACGGGTTAGTGTTAGTGTACGGTTTAGGATTAGGGGACGGGTTAGGGTAAGGCTTCGGGTAAGGGTTAGGGTTAGGGTTAGGGTTAGGGGATGGGGATGGTTTAGGGGACAGGTTAGGGTACAACAACTGTTTAGGGTGAGCGTACGTGTTAGGGTACGGGTTAGTGTTAGCGTACGGGTTTGGATTAGGGGACGGGTTAGTGTAAGGCTTCGGGTAAAGGTTAGGGTTAGGGTTAGGGTTATGGGACGGGGACGGGGACGGGGACAGTTTAGGGAACCGGTTAGTGTACGACAACGGTTTAGGGTGAGCGTACGTGTTAGGGTACGGTTTAGTGTTAGCGTACGGGTTAGGATTAGGGGACGGGTTAGGGTTAGGGTTAGGGTTAGGGTTAGGGGACGGGGACGGTTTAGGGGACAGGTTAGGGTACGACAACGGTTTAGGGTGAGCGTA
>NW_027077640.1:0-26780 GCF_963924675.1 Phocoena phocoena | reverse complement strand
GGGATAGGGTTAGGGGACGGGGACGGTTTAGGGGACAGGTTAGGGTATGACAACGGTTTATGTAGAGCGTACGTGTTAGTGTACGGGTTAGTGTTAGCGTACGGGTTAGGATTAGAGGACGTGTTAGGGGAAGGCTTCGGGTAAGGGTTTGGGTTAGGGTTAGGGTTAGGGGACGGGGACAGTTTAGGGGACAGGTTAGTGTATGACAACGGTTTAGGGTGAGCTTACGTGTTAGGATGCAGGTTAGTGTTATCGTATGGGTTAGGATTAGGGGACGGGTTAGGGTAAGGCTTCGGGTAAGGGTTAGGGTTAGGGTTAGGGTTAGGTTTAGGGTACGGGTTAGTGTTAGCGTACGGGTTAGGATTAGGGGAAGGGTTAGGGTAAGGCTTCGGGTAAGGGTTAGGGTTAAGGTTAGGCTAGGGTTAGGTTTAGGGAACGGGGACGGTTTAGGGCACAGGTTAGGGTACGACAACGGTTTAGGGTGAGCGTACGTGTTAGGGTACAGGTTAGAGTTAGCCTACGGGTTAGGATTAGGGGACGGTTTAGGGTAAGGCTTCGGGTAAGGGTTCGGGTTAGGGTTAGGGTTAGGTTTAGGGGACGGTGACGGTTTAGGGGACAGGTTAGGGTACGACAACGGTTTAGGGTGACCCTACGTGTTAGGGTACGAGTTAGTGTTAGCGTACGGGTTAGGAATAGGGGACGGGTTAGTGTAAGGTTTCGGGTAAGGGTTAGGGTTAGTGTTAGGGTTAGGGGTTTAGGGTTAGGGGACGGGGACGGTTTAGGGGACAGGTTAGGGTACGACAACGGTTTAGGTGAGCGTACGTGTTAGGTTACGGGTTAGTGTTAGCGTACGGGTTAGGATTAGAGGACGTGTTAGGGTAAGGCTTCGGGTAAGGGTTAGGGTTAGGGTTAGGGTTAGGGTTAGGGGTTTGGACGGGGACGGTTTAGGGGACAGGTTATGGTACGACAACGGTTTATGGTGAGCGTACGTGTTAGGCTACAGGTTAGTGTTAGCGTACGGGTTAGGATTAGGGATGGGTTAGGGTAATGCTTCGGGTAAGGTTAGGTTAGGGTTAGGTTAGGGTTAGGGGACGGGGACGGTTTAGGGGACAGGTTAGGGTACGACAACGGTTTAGGGTGAGTGTACGTGTTAGGGTACGGTTAGTGTTAGGCGTAAGGGTTAGGATTAGGGACTGGTTAGTGTAAGGCTTCGGGTAAGTGTTAGGGTTAGGGTTAGAGTTAGGGTTAGGCGACGGGGACGGTTTAGGGGACAGGTTAGAGTACGACAACGGTTTAGGGTGAGCGTATGTGTTAGCGTACAGGTTAGTGTTAGCGTACGAGTTAGGATTAGGGGACGATTTAGGGTAAGGCTTCGGATAAGGGTTAGGGTTAAAGTTAGGGTTAGGGTTAGGGTTAGGGAACGGGGACGGTTTAGGGGATAGGTTAGGGTACGACAACGGTTTAGGGTGAGCGTAGGTGTTAGGGTACGGGTTAGAGTTAGCATACGGGTTAGGATTCGGGGACGGGTTAGGGTAAGGCTTCGGGTAAGGTTTAGGGTTAGGGTTAGGGTTAGGGGACGGGGACGGGGACGGTTTAAGGGACAGGTTAGTGTACGACAACGGTTTAGGGTGAGCGTACGTGTTAGGGTATGGGTTAGTGTTAGCGTACGGGTTAGGATTAGGGGACGGGTTAGGGTAAGGTTTCGGGTAAGGGTTAGGGTTATGGTTAGTGTTAGGGTTAGGGGACGGGGACGGTGTAGGGGACAGGTTAGGGTACGACAAAGGTTTAGGGTGAGCGTACGTGTTAGGGTACGGGTTAGTGTTAGCGTACGGGTTAGGATTAGGGGACGGCTTAGGGTAAGGCTTCGGGTAAGGGTTCGGGTTAGGGTTAGGGTCAGGGTTAGGGATAGGGTGAGGGGACGGTGACGATTTAGGGTACAGGTTAGGGTACGACAACGGTTTAGAGTGAGCGTACGTGTTAGGGTACGGGTTAGTGTTAGCGTACGGGTTAGGATTAGGGGACGGGTTAGGGTAAGGCTTCGGGTCAGGGTTAGGGTTAGGGTTAGGGATAGGGTTAGGGGACGGGGACGGTTTAGGGGACAGGTTACGGTACGACAACGGTTTACGTTGAGCGTACGTGTTAGGGTACGGGTTAGTGTCAGCGTACGGGGGTAGGATTAGAAGACGTGTTAGGGTAAGGCTTCGGGTAAGGGTTAGGGTTAGGGTTAGGGTTAGGGGACGGGAACGGTTTAGGGGACAGGTTAGTGTACAACAACGGTTTATGGTGAGCGTACGTGTTAGGCTATGTGTTAGAGTTAGTGTACGGTTTAAGATTAGGGGACGGGTTAGAGTAAGGCTTTGGGTAAGGGTTAGGTTTAGGTTTAGGGGTAGGGGACGGGGACGGTTTAGGGGACAGGTTAGGGTACGACAACGGTTTAGGGTGAGCGTACGTTTTAGGGTACGGGTTAGTGTTAGCATACGGGTTAGGATTAGGGGACGGGTTATGGTAAGGCTTCGGGTAAGTGTTAGGGTTAGGGTTAGGGTTAGGGTTAGGGGACGGGGACGGTTTAGGGGACAGGTTAGGGTACGACAACAGTTTAGGGTGAGCGTACGTGTTAGGGTACGGGTTAGTGTTAGCGTACGGGTTAGGATTAGGGGACGGGTTAGGGTAAGGCTTCGGGTAAGGTTTAGGGTTAGGGTTAGGGTTAGTTTTAGGGTTAGGGAACGGGGACAGTTTAGGGGACAGATTAGTGTATGACAACGGTTTAGGGTGAGCGTACGTGTTAGGGTACAGGTTAGTGTTATCGTATGGGTTAGGATTAGGGGACGGGTTAGGGTAAGGCTTCGGGTAAGGGTTAGTGTTAGTGTTAGGGTTAGGGTTAGGGTTAGGGGACGGGGACGGTTTAGGGGACAGGTTAGCGTACGACAACGGTTTAGGGTGAGCGTACGTGTTAGGGTACGGTTTAGTGTTAGCGTACGGGTTAGGATTAGGGGACGGGTTAGTGTAAGGCTTCGGGTAAGGATTAGGGTTAGGGTTAGGGTTAGGGTTAGGGTTAGGGAACGGGGACGGTTTAGGGGACAGGTTAGGGTACGACAACGGTTTAGGGTGAGCGTACGTGTTAGGGTACGGGTTAGAGTTAGCATACGGTTTAGGATTAGGGGACGGTTTAGGGTAAGGCTTCGGGTAAGGGTTCGGGTTAGGGTTAGGGTTAGGGTTAGGTTTAGGGGACGGTGACGGTTTAGGGGACAGGTTAGGGTACGACAACGGTTTAGGGTGAGCGTACGTGTTAGGGTACGGATTAGTTTTAGCGTACGGTTTAGGATTAGGGGACGGGTTAGGGTAAGGCTTCGGGTAAGGGTTAGGGTTAGGGTTAGGGTTAGGGTTAGGGTTAGGGTTAGGGAACGGGGACGGTTTAGGGGACAGGTTAGGGTACGACAACGGTTTAGGCTGAGCGTACGTGTTAGGGTACGGGTTAGAGTTAGCATACGGGTTAGGATTAGGGGACGGTTTAGGTTAAGGCTTCGGGTAAGGGTTCGGGTTAGGGTTAGGTTTAGGTTTAGGGTTAGGTTTAGGGGACGGTGACGGTTTAGGGGACAGGTTAGGGTACGACAACGGTTTAGGGTGAGCGTACGTGTTAGGGTACGGGTTAGTGTGAGCGTACGGGTTAGGATTAGGGGACGGGTTGGGTAAGGCTTCAGGTAAGGGTTAGGGTTAGGGTTAGGGGATGGGGACGGTTTAGGGGACAGGTTAGGGTACGACAACGGTTTAGGGTGAGCGTACGTGTTAGGGTACGGGTTAGTGTTAGCGTACGGGTTAGGATTAGAGGACGTGTTAGAGTAAGGCTTCGGGTAAGGGTTAGGGTTAGGGTTAGGGTTAGGGTTAGGAGACGGGGACGGTTTTGGGGACAGGTTAATGTATGACAACGGTTTAGGGTGTGCGTATGTGTTAGGGTACGGTTTAGTGTTAGCGTACGGGTTAGGATTAGGGGACGGGTTAGGGTAAGGCTTCGGGTAAGGGTTAGGGTTAGGGTTAGGGTTAGGGTTAGGGTTAGGGGACGGGTACGGTTTAGGGGACAGGTTAGGGTACGACAACGGTTTAGGGTGAGCGTACGTGTTAGGGTACGGGTTAGTGTTATCGTACGGGTTAGGATTAGGGGACGGGTTAGGGTAAGGCTTCGGGTAAGAGTTAGGGTTAGGGTTAATGTTAGGGTTAGGGGACGGGGACGTGGACGGTTTAGGGGACAGGTTAGTGTACAACAACGGTTTATGGTGAGCGTACGTGTTAGGCTATGTGTTAGTGTTAGCGTACGGTTTAGGATTAAGGGACGGGTTAGTGTAAGGCTTCGGGTAAGGGTTAGGGTTAGGGTTAGGTTTAGGGAACGGGGACGGGGACGGTTTAGGGGACAGGTTAGGGTACGACAACGGTTTAGGGTGAGCGTACGTGTTAGGGTACGGGTTAGAGTTAGCTTACGGGTTAGGATTAGGGGACAGGTGAGTGTAAGGCTTCGGGTAAGTGTTAGGGTTAGGGTTAGGGTTAGGGTTAGGGTTAGGCGACGGGGACGGTTTAAGGGACAGGTTAGGGTACGACAACGGTTTAGGGAGAGCGTACATGTTAGGGTACAGGTTAGTGTTAGCGTACGGGTTAGGATTAGGGGACGGGTTAGGGTAAGGCTTCGGGTAAGGTTTAGGGTTAGGGTTAGGGTTAGGGTTAGGGGACGGGTACCGTTTAGGGGACAGGTTAGGGTACGACAACGGTTTAGTGTGAGCGTACGTGTTAGGGTACGGGTTAGTGTTAGCGTACGGGTTAGGATTAGGGGACGGTTTAGGGTAAGGCTTCGGGTAAGGGTTACGGTTAGGGTTAGGGTTAGTGTTAGGGTTAGGTTTAAGGGACGGTGACGGTTTAGGGGACAGGTTAGTGTACGACAAAGGTTTAGGGTGAGCGTACGTGTTAGGGTACGGGTTAGTGTTAGCGTACGGGTTAGGATTAGGGGACGGGTTAGGGTAAGGCTTCGGGTAAGGGTTAGGGTTATGGTTAGGGTTAGGGTTAGGGGACGGGGCTGGTTTAGGGGACAGGTTAGGGTACGACAACAGTTTAGGGTGAGCGTACGTGTTAGGTTACGGGTTAGTGTTAGCGTACGGGTTAGGATTAGAGGACGTGTTAGTATAAGGCTTCGGGTCAGGGTTAGGGTTAGGGTTAGGGTTAGGGTTAGGGTTAGGAGACGGGGATGGTTTAGGGGACAGGTTAGTGTATGACAACGGTTTAGGGTGTGCGTATGTGTTAGGGTACGGTGTAGTGTTAGCATACGGTTTAGGATTAGGGGACGGGTTAGGGTAAGGCTTCGGGTAAGGGTTACGGTTAGGGTTAGGGTTAGGGTTAGGGGACGGGGACGGTTTAGGGGACAGGTTATGGTACGACAACGGTTTATGGTGAGCGTACGTGTTAGGCTACGGGTTAGTGTTAGCGTACGGGATAGGATTAGGGGATGGGTTAGTGTAAGGCTTCGGGTAAGGGTTAGGCTTAGGGTTAGGGTTAGGGTTAGGAGACGGGAACGGTTTAGGGGACAGGTTAGGGTACGACAACGGTTTAGGGTGAGCGTACGTGTTAGGGTACGGGTTAGTGTTAGCGTACGGGTTAAGATTAGGGGACGGGTTAGGGTAAGGCTTCGGGTAAGAGTTAGGGTTAGGGTTAAGGTTAGGGTTGGGGACGGGGACGGTTTAGGGGACAGGTTAGTGTACGACAACGGTTTATGGTGAGCGTACGTGTTAGGGTACAGGTTAGTGTTATCGTATGGGTTAGGATTAGGGGACGGGTTAGGGTAAGGCTTCGGGTAAGGGTTAGTGTTAGGGTTAGGGTTAGGGTTAGGCTTAGGGGACGGGGACGGTTTAGGGGACAGGTTAGGGTACGACAACGGTTTAGGGTGAGCGTACGTGTTAGGGTACGGGTTAGTGTTATCGTATGGTTTAGGATTAGGGGTCAGTTTACGGTAAGGCTTCGGGTAAGGGTTAGGGTTAGGGTTAGGTTTAGGGTTAGGATTAGGGGACGGGGACGGTTTAGGGTACAGGTTAGTGTACGACAACGGTTTAGGGTGAGCGTACGTGTTAGGGTATGGGTTAGTGTTAGCGTACGGGTTAGGATTAGGGGACGGGTTAGGGTAAGGCTTCGGGTAAGGTTTAGGGTTAGGGTTAGGGTTAGGGTTAGGGATAGGGGACGGGGACAGTTTAGGGGACAGGTTAGTTTATGACAACGGTTTAGGGTGAGAGTACGTGTTAGGGTACAGGTTAGTGTTATCGTATGTGTTAGGATTAGGGGACGGGTTAGGGTAAGGCTTCGGGTAAGGGTTAGTGTTAGGGTTAGGGTTAGGGTTAGGGTTAGGGGACGGGGACGGTTTAGGGGACAGGTTAGGGTACGACAACGGTTTAGGGTGAGCGTACGTGTTAGGGTACGGGTTAGTATTAGCGTACGGGTTAGGATTAGGGGACGGGTTAGTGTAAGGCTTCGGGTAAGGGTTAGGGTTAGGGTTAGGGTTAGGGTTAGGGTTAGGAAACAGGGACGGTTTAGGGGACAGGTTAGGGTACGACAATGGTTTAGGGTGAGAGTACGTGTTAGGGTACGGGTAAGAGTTAGCATACGTTTTAGGATTAGGAGACGGTTTAGGGTAAGGGTTCGGGTAAGGGTTCGGGTTAGGGCTAGGGTTAGGGTTAGGGTTAGGTTTAGGGGACGGTGACGGTTTAGGGGACAGGTTAGGGTATGACAACGGTTTAGGGTGAGCGTACGTGTTAGGGTACGGGTTAGTTTTAGCGTACGGGTTAGGATTAGGGGACGGGTTAGGGTAAGGCTTCGGGTAAGGGTTAGGGTTAGGGTTAGGGTTAGGGTTAGGGGACGGGGACGGTTTAGGGGACAGGTTAGGGTACGACAACGGTTTAGGGTGAGCGTACATGTTAGGGTACGGGTTAGTGTTAGCGTACGGGTTAGGATTAGAGGACGTGTTAGAGTAAGGCTTCGGGTAAGGGTTAGGGTTAGGGTTAGGGTTAGGGTTAGGGTTAGGAGACGGGGACGGTTTAGGGGACAGGTTAGTGTATGACAACGGTTTAGGGTGTGCGTATGTGTTAGGGTACGGTTTAGTGTTAGCGTACGGTTTAGGATTAGGGGACGGGTTAGGGTAAGGCTTCGGGTAAGGGTTAGGGTTAGGGTTAGGGTTAGGGTTAGGGTTAGGGACGGGGACGGTTTAGGGGACAAGTTATGGTACGACAACGGTTTATGGTGAGCGTACGTGTTAGGCTACGGGTTAGTGTTAGCGTACGGGTTAGGATTAGGGGATGGGTTAGGGTAAGGCTTCGGGTAAGGGTTAGGGTTAGTGTTAGGGTTAGGGTTAGGGGACGGGGACGGTTTAGGGGACAGGTTAGGGTACGACAACGGTTTAGGATGAGCGTACGTGTTAGGGTACGGATTAGTGTTAGGGTACGGGTTAGGAATAGGGGACGGGTTATGGTAAGGCTTCGGGTAAGAGTTAGGGTTAGGGTTACGGTTAGGGTTAGGGGATGGGGACGGTTTAGGGGACAGGTTAGGGTACGACAACGGTTTAGGGTGAGCGTACGTGTTAGGGTACGGGTTAGTGTTATCGTATGGGTTAGGATTAGGGGACGGATTACGGCAAGGCTTCGGGTAAGGGTTAGGGTTAGGGTTAGGTTTAGGTTTAGGGTTAGGGTACGCGGACGGTTTAGGGGACAAGTCAGTGTACGACAACGGTTTAGGGTGAGCGTACGTGTTAGGGTACGTGTTAGTGTTAGCGTACGGGTTAGGATTAGGGGATGGGTTAGGGTAAGGCTTCGGGTAAGGGTTCAGGTTAGGGTTAGGGTTAGGGTTAGGGTTAGGGTTAGGGAACGGGGACGGTTTAGGGGACAGGTTAGGGTACGACAACGGTTTAGGGTGAGCGTACGTGTTAGGGTACGGGTTAGTGTTAGCGTACGGTTTAGGATTAGGGGACGGGTTAGGGTAAGGCTTCGGGTAAGAGTTAGGGTTAGGGTTAGGGTTAGGGTTAGGGTTAGGGTTAGGGAACGGGGACGGTTTAGGGGACAGGTTAGGGTACGACAACGGTTTAGGGTGAGCGTACGTGTTAGAGTACGGGCTAGATTTAGCATACGGGTTAGGATTAGGGGACGGTTTAGTTTAAGGCTTCGGGTAAGGGTTCGGGTTAGGGTTAGGGTTAGGGTTAGGGTTAGGTTTAGGGGACGTTGACGGTTTAGGGGACAGTTTAGGGTATGACAACGGTTTAGGGTGAGCGTACGTGTTAGGGTACGGGTTAGTGTTAGCGTACGGGTTAGGATTAGGGGACGGGTTAGGGTAAGGCTTCGGGTAAGGGTTAGGGTTAGGGTTAGGGTTAGGGTTAGGGGACGGGGATGGTTTAGGGGACAGGTTAGGGTACGACAACGGTTTAGGGTGAGCGTACGTGTTAGGGTACTGGTTAGTGTTAGCGTACGGGTTAGGATTAGAGGACGTGTTAGAGTAAGGCTTCGGGTAAGGGTTAGGGTTAGGGTTAGGGTTAGGGTTAGGGTTAGGAGACGGGGACGGTTTAGGGGACAGGTTAGTGTATGACAACGGTTTAGGGTGTGCGTATGTGTTAGAGTACGGTTTAGTGTTAGCGTACGGGTTAGGACGAGGGGACGGGTTAGGGTAAGGCTTCGGGTAAGGGTTAGGGTTAGGGTTAGGGTTAGGGTTAGGGTTAGGGTTAGGGGACGGGGACGGTTTAGGGGACAGGTTATGGTACGACAACGGTTTATGGTGAGCGTACGTGTTAGGCTACGGGTTAGTGTTAGCGTACGGGTTAGGATTAGGTGATGGGTTAGGGTAAGGCTTCGGGTAAGGGTTAGGTTTAGGGTTAGGGTTAGGGTTAGGGAACGGGGATGGTTTAGGGGACAGGTTAGGGTACGACAACGGTTTATGTTGAGCGTACGTGTTAGGGTACGGGTTAGTGTTAGGATACGGGTTAGGAATAGGGGACGGTTTAGGGTAAGGCTTCGGGTAAGGGTTAGGTTTAGGGTTAGGGTTAGGGGACGGGGACGGTTTAGGGGACAGGTTAGTGTACGACAACGGTTTAGGGTGAGCGTATGTGTTAGGGTACGGGTTAGTGTTATCGTATGGGTTAGGATTAGGGGACAGATTACGGTAAGGCTTCGGGTAAGGGTTAGGGTTAGGGTTAGGTTTAGGTTTAGTGTTAGGGGACGGGGACGGTTTAGCGGACAAGATAGTGTACGACAACGGTTTAGGGTGAGCGTACGTGTTAGGGTACGGGTTAGTGTTAGGGTACGGGTTAGGATTAGGGGACGGGTTAGGGTAAGGCTTCGGGTAAGGTTTAGGGTTAGGTTTATGGTTAGGGTTAGGGTTAGGGGACGGGGACAGTTTAGGGGACAGGTTAGTGTATGACAACGGTTTAGGGTGAGAGTACGTGTTAGGGTACAGGTTAGTGTTATCGTATGGGTTAGGATTAGGGGACGGGTTAGGGTAAGGCTTCGGGTAAGGGTTCAGGTTAGGGTTAGGGTTAGGGTTAGGGTTAGTTTTAAGGGACGGTGACGGTTTAGGGGACAGGTTAGTGTACGACAATGGTTTAGGGTGAGCGTACGTGTTAGGGTACAGGTTAGTGTTATCGTATGGGTTAGGATTAGGGGACGGGTTAGGGAAAGGCTTCGGGTAAGGGTTAGGGTTAGGGTTAGGGTTGGGGTTAGGGGATGGGGACGTTTTAGGGGACAGGTTACGGTACGACAACGGTTTAGGGTGAGCGTACGTGTTAGGGTACGTGTTAGTGTTAGCGTATGGGTTAGGATTAGGGGACGGGTTATGGTAAGGCTTCGGGTAAGGGTTAGGGTTAGGTTTAGGGTTAGGGGATGGGGACGGTTTAGGGGACAGGTTAGTGTACAACAACGGTTTGGGGTGAGCATACGTGTTAGGGTACGGGTTAGTGTTAGCGTACGGATTAGGATTAGGGTACGGGTTAGGGTAAGGATTCGGGTAAGGCTTCGGGTAAGGGTTAGGTTTAGGGTTAGTGTTAGTGTTAGGGGACGGGGACGGTTTAGGGGACAGGTTAGGGTACGACAACGGTTTAGGGTGAGCGTACGTGTTAGGGTACGGGTTAGTGTTATCGTATGGTTTAGGTTTAGGGGACGGGTTAGAGTAAGGCTTCGGGTAAGGGTTAGGGTTAGGGTTAGGGGTAGGGTTAGGTGACTGGGACGGTTTTGGGGACAGGTTAGTGTACGACAACGTTTTAAGGTTAGCGTACGTGTTAGGGCATGTGTTAGTGTTAGCGTACGGGTTAGGCTTATGGGACGGGTTAGGGTAAGGCTTCGGGTAAGGGTTAGCGTTAGTGTTAGGGTTAAGGTTAGGGTTAGGGGACGGGGACGGTTTAGGGGACAGGTTAGGGTATGACAACGGTTTAGGGTGAGCGTACGTGTTAGGGTACGGGTTAGTGTTAGCGTACGGGTTAGGATTAGAGGACGTGTTAGAGTAAGGCTTCGGGTAAGGGTTAGGATTAGGGTTAGGGTTAGGGTTAGGGTTAGGAGACGGGGACGGTTTAGGGGACAGGTTAGTGTATGACAACGGTTTAGGGTGTGCGTATGTGTTAGAGTACGGTTTAGTGTTAGCGTACGGGTTAGGACTAGGGGACGGGTTAGGGTAAGGCTTCGGGTAAGGGTTAGGGTTAGGGTTAGGGTTAGGGTTAGGGTTAGGGTTAGGGTTAGGGGACGGGGACGGTTTAGGGGACAGGTTATGGTACGACAACCGTTTATGGTGAGCGTACGTGTTAGGCTACGGGTTAGTGTTAGCGTACGGGTTAGGATTAGGTGATGGGTTAGGGTAAGGCTTCGGGTAAGGGTTAGGGTTAGGGTTAGGGTTAGGGTTAGGGGACGGGGATGGTTTAGGGGACAGGTTAGGGTACGACAACGGTTTAGGGTGAGCGTACGTGTTAGGGTACGGGTTAGTGTTAGGGTACGGGTTAGGAATAGGGGACGGGTTAGGGTAAGGCTTCGGGTAAGGGTTAGGGTTAGGGTTAGGGTTAGGGTTAGGGGATGGGGACGGTTTAGGGGACAGGTTAGGGTACGACAACGGTTTAGGGTGAGCGTACGTGTTAGGGTACGGGTTAGTGTTATCGTATGGGTTAGGATTAGGGGACAGATTACGGTAAGGCTTCGGGTAAGGGTTAGGGTTAGGGTTAGGTTTAGGTTTAGGGTTAGGGGACGGGGACGGTTTAGGGGACAAGATAGTGTACGACAACGGTTTAGGGTGAGCGTACGTGTTAGGGTACGGGTTAGTGTTAGGGTACGGGTTAGGATTAAGGGACGGGTTAGGGTAAGGCTTCGGGTAAGGTTTAGGGTTAGGTTTATGGTTAGGGTTAGGGTTAGGGGACGGGGAGAGTTTAGGGGACAGGTTAGTGTATGACAACGGTTTAGGGTGAGAGTACGTGTTAGGGTACAGGTTAGTGTTATCGTATGGGTTAGGATTAGGGGACGGGTTAGGGTAAGGCTTCGGGTAAGGGTTCAGGTTAGGGTTAGGGTTAGGGTTAGGGTTAGGTTTAAGGGACGGTGACGGATTAGGGGACAGGTTAGTGTACGACAATGGTTTAGGGTGAGCGTACGTGTTAGGGTACGGGTTAGTGTTTGCGTACGGGTTAGGATTAGGGGACGGGTTAGGGAAAGGCTTCGGGTAAGGGTTAGGGTTAGGGTTAGGGTTAGGTTTAGGGTTAGGAGACGGGGACGGTTTAGGGGACAGGTTAGTGTATGACAACGGTTTAGGGTGTGCGTATGTGTTAGGGTACGGTGTAGTGTTAGCGTACGGATTTGGATTAGGGGACGGGTTAGGGTAAGGCTTCGGGTAAGGGTTAGGTTTAGGGTTAGGGTTAGGGTTAGGGTTAGGGGACGGGGACGGTTTAGGGGACAGGTTATGGTACGACAACGGTTTATGGTGAGCGTACGTGTTAGGCTATGGGTTAGTGTTAGCGTACGGGTTAGGATTAGGGGATGGGTTAGTGTAAGGCTTCGGGTAAGAGTTAGGCTTAGGGTTAGGGTTAGGGTTAGGAGACGGGGATGGTTTAGGGGACAGGTTAGGGTACGACAACGGTTTAGGGTGAGCGTACGTGTTAGGGTACGGGTTAGTGTTAGCGTACGTGTTAGGATTAGGGGACGGGTTAGGGTAAGGCTTCGGGTAAGAGTTAGGGTTAGGGTTAAGGTTAGGGTTAGGGGACGGGGACGGGGACGGTTTATGGGACAGGTCAGTGTATGACAAAGATTTAGGGTGAGCGTACGTGTTAGGGTACGGGTTAGTGTTAGCGTACGGTTTAGGATTAGGGGACGGGTTAGGGTAAGGCTTCTGGTAAGGGTTAGGTTTAGGGTTAGGGTTAGGGTTAGGGGACGGGGACGGTTTAGGGGACAGGTTAGGGTACGACAACGGTTTAGGGTGAGCGTACATGTTAGGGTACGGGTTAGAGTTAGCATACGGGTTAGGATTAGGGGACGGGTTAGGGTAAGGCTTCGGGTAAGTGTTAGGGTTAGGGTTAGGGTTAGGGTTAAGGTTAGGCGACGGGGACGGTTTAAGGGACAGGTTAGGGTACGACAACGGTTTAGGGTGAGCGTACATGTTAGGGTACAGGTTAGTGTTAGCGTACGTGTTAGGATCAGGGGACGGGTTAGGGTAAGGCTTCGGGTAAGGGTTAGGTTTAGGGTTAGTGTTAGTGTTAGGGGACGGGGACGGTTTAGGGGACAGGTTAGGGTACGACAAAGGTTTAGGGTGAGCGTACGTGTTAGGGTACGAGTTAGTGTTAGCGTACAGGTTAGGATTAGGGGACAGTTTAGGGTAAGGTTTCGGGTAAGGGTTCGGGTTAGGGTTAGGGTTAGGGTTAGGGTTAGGGTGAGGGGACGATGACGGTTTAGGGGACAGGTTAGGGTACGCCAACGGTTTAGGGTGAGCGTACGTGTTAGGGTACGGGTTAGTGTTAGCGTACGGGTTAGGATTAGGGGACGGGTGAGGGTAAGGCTTCGGGTCAGGGTTATGGTTAGGGTTAGGGTTAGGGTTAGGGAACGGGGACGGTTTAGCGGACAGGTTAGGGTACGACAATGGTTTAGGGTGAGCGTACGTGTTAGGGTACGGGTTAGTGTTATCGTATGGTTTAGGTTTAGGGGACGGGTTAGAGTAAGGCTTCGGGTAAGGGTTAGGGTTAGGGTTAGGGGTAGGGTTAGGTGACTGGGACGGTTTTGGGGACAGGTTAGTGTACGACAACGGTTTAAGGTGAGCGTACGTGTTAGGGCATGCGTTAGTGTTAGCGTACGGGTTAGGCTTATGGGATGGGTTAGGGTAAGGCTTCGGGTAAGGGTTAGCATTAGTGTTAGGGTTAGGGTTAGTGTTAGGGGACGTGGACGGTTGAGGGGACAGGTTATGGTACGACAACCTTTTAGGGTGAGCGTACGTGTTAGGGTACGTGTTAGTGTTAGCGTACGGGTTAGGATTAGGGGACGGGTTATGGTAATGCTTCGGGTAAGTGTTAGGGTTAGGGTTAGGGTTAGGGGACGGGGACGGTTTAGCGGACAGGTTAGGGTACGACAACTGTTTAGGGTGAGCGTACGTGTTAGGGTATGGGTTAGTGTTAGCGTACGGGTTAGGATTAGAGGACGGGTTAGTGTAAGGCTTCGGGTAAGGGTTAGGGTTAAGGTTAGGCTTAGGGATAGGGGACGGGGACGGGGACGGTTTAGGGGACAGGTTAGGGTACGACAACTGTTTAGGGTGAGCATACGTGTTAGGGTACGGGTTAGTGTGAGACTATGGGTTAGGATTAGGGGACGGGTTAGGGTAAGGCTTCGGGTAAGGTTTAGGATTAGGGTTAGGGTTAGGGTTAGGGTTAGGCGACGGGGACGGTTTAGTGGACAGGTTAGTGTACGACAACGGTTTAGGGTGAGCGTACGTGTTAGGGTACCGGTTAGTGTTAGCGTACGGGTTAGGATTAGGTGACGGGGTTGGGTAAGGCTTCGGGTAAGGTTTAGGGTTAGGGTTAGGTTTAGGGTTACGGTTAGGGAACGGGGGAGATTTAGGGGACAGGTTAGTGTACGACAACGGTTTAAGGTGAGCGTACGTGTTAGGGTACGGGTTAGTGTTATCGTATGGGTTAGGATTAGGGGACGGGTTAGGGTAAGGCTTCGGGTAAGGGTTAGGGTTAGGGTTAGGTTTAGGTTTAGGGAACGGGGACGGTTTAGGGGACAGGTTAGGGTACGACAAAGGTTTAGGGTGAGCGAACGTGTTACGGTACGGGTTAGTGTTAACGTATGGGTTAGGATTAGAGGCGGGTTAGGGTAAGGCTTCGGGTAAGGGTTAGGGTTAGGGTTAGGGTTAGGGTTAGGGAACGGGGACGGTTTAGGGGACAGGTTAGGGTTCGACAACTGTTTAGGGTGAGCGTACGTGTTAGGGTACCGATTAGAGTTAGCATACGGGTTAAGATTAGTGGACGGGTTAGGGTAATGCTTCGGGTAAGGTTTAGGGTTAGGGTTAGGGTTAGGGTTAAGGGACCGGGACGGTTTAGGGGACAGGTTAGGGTACGACAATGGTTTAGGGTGAGCGTACGTGTTATGGTATGGGTTACTGTTAGCGTACGGTTTAGGATTAGGGGACGGGTTAGGGTAAGGCTTCGGGTAAGGGTTAGGGTTAGGTTTAGGGTTAGGGTTAGGGTTCGGGGACGGGGACGGTTTAGGGGAGAGGTTAGGGTATGACAACGATTTAGGGTGAGCGTACGTGTTAGGGTACGGCTTAGTGTTAGCGTACGGGTTAGGATTAAGGGACGGGTTAGTTTAAGGCTTCGGGTAAGTGTTAGGGTTAGGGTTAGTGTTAGGGTTAGGGGACGGGGATGGTTTAGGGGACAGGTTAGGGTACGACAAAAGTTTAGGGTGAGTGTACGTGTTAGGGTATGGGTTAATGTTAGCGTACGGGTTTGGATTAGGGGACGGTTTAGCATAAGGCTTCGGGTAAGGGTTCGGGTTAGGGTTAGTGTTAGGGTTAGGGTTAGGGTTAGGGGACGGTGACGGTTTAGGGGACAGGTTAGTGTACGACAACGGTTTAGGGTGAGCGTACGTGTTAGGGTACGGGTTAGGGTTAGCGTACGGGTTAGGATTAGGTGACGGGTTAGGGTAAGGCTTCGGGTAAGGGTTAGGGTTATGTTTATGTTTAGGGTTAGGGTTAGGGGATGGGGACGTTTTAGGGGACAGGTTAGGGTACGACAACGGTTTAGCGTGAGCGTACGTGTTAGGGTACGGGTTAGAGTTAGCGTACGGGTTAGGATTAGGGGAAGGGTTAGTGTAAGACTTCGGGTAAGGTTTTGGGTTAGGGTTAGGGTTAGGGGTAGGGGATGGGGACGGGAACGGTTTAGGGGTAGGTTAGGGTAAGACAACAGTTTAGGGTGAGTGTACGTGTAAGGGTATGTGTTAATGTTAGCGTACGGTTTAGGATCACGGGACGGGTTAGGGTAAGGCTTCGGGTAAGGGTTAGGTTTAGGGTTAGGGTTAGGGTTAGGGTTAGGGTTAGGGGACCGGGACGCTTTACGGGACAGGTTAGTGTACGACAACTGTTTAGGGTGAGCGTACGTGTTAGGGTACCGGTTAGTGTTAGCGTACGCGTTAGGATTAGGGGACGGTTTAGGGTAAGGCTTCGGGTAAGGGTTAGGGTTAGGGTTAGGGTTAGGGTTAGGGGACGGGGACGGTTTAGGGGACAGGTTAGGGTACGACAACGGTTTAGGGTGAGTGTACGTGTTAGGGTACGGGTAAGTGTTAGCGTACGGTTTAGGATTAGAGGACGGGTTAGGGTAAGGCTTCGGGTAAGGGTTAGGTTTAGGGTTAGGGTTAGGGTTAGGGTTAGGGGACGGGGACGGTTTAGGGGACAGGTTAGGGTACGACAATGGTTTATGGTGAGCGTACGTGTTAGGGTACGGGTTAGTGTTAGCGTACGGGTTTGGATTAGGGGACGGGTTAGGGTAAGGCTTCGGGTAAGAGTTAGTGTTAGGGTTAGGGTTAGGGAACGGGGACGGTTTAGGGGACAGGTTAGGGTAAGACAACGGTTTAGGGTGAGCGTACGTGTTAGGGTAAGGGTTAGTGTTAGCGTACGGGTTAGGATTAGGGGACGGGTTAGGGTAAGGATTCGGTTAAGGGGTAGGGTTAGGGTTAGGGTTAGGGGATGGGGACGGGGACGGTTTAGGGGACAGGTTAGTGTACGACAACGGTTTAGGGTGAGCGTAAGTGTTAGGGTACGTGTTAGTGTTAGCGTACGGGTTACGATTTGGGGACGGGTTAGGGTAAGGCTTCGGGTAAGGGTTAGGGTTAGGGTTAGGGGACGGGGACGGGGACGGTTTAGGGGACAGGTTAGGGTACGAGAACGGTTTAGGGTGAGCGTACATGTTAAGGTACGGGTTAGTGTTAGCATAAGGGTTAGGATTAGGGGACGGGTTAGGGTAAGGCTTCGGGTAAGGGTTAGGGTTAGGGTTAGGGTTAGGGTTAGGGTTAGGGGTCAGGGACGGTTTAGGGGTCAGGTTAGGGTACGACAACGGTTTAGGGTGTGCGTACGTTTTAGGGTACGGGTTCGTGGAAGCGTACGTGTTAGGATTAGGGGATGGGTTAGGGTAAGGCTTCGGGTAAGGGTTGGGGTGAGGGTTAGGGTTAGGGTTAGGGTTAGGGGACGGGGTCGGATTAGCGGACAGGTTAGGGTACGACAACGTTTGAAGGTGAGCGTACGTTTTAGGGTACGGGTTAGTGTTAGCGTACGGGTTAGGATTATGGGACGGGTTAGGGTAAGGCTTTGCGTAACGGTTAGGGCTGGGTTAGTGTTAGGGTTAGGGTTAGGGGACGGCGACGATTTAGGGAACAGGTTAGTGTACGACAACGGTTTAGGGTGAGCGTACGTGTTAGGGTACGGTTTAGTTTTAGCGTACGGTTTAGGATTAGGGGACGGGTTAGTGTAAGGCTCTGGGTAAGGGTTAGTGTTAGGTTTAGGCTTAGGGTTAGGGTTAGGGTTAGGGGACGGTTTAGGGGACAGGTTAGGGTACGACAACGGTTTAGGGTGAGCGTACATGTTAGGGTATGGGTTAGTGTTAGCGTACAGGTTAGGATTAGGGGTCGGGTTAGGGTAAGGCTTCGGGTAAGGGTTAGGGTTATGGTTAGGGTTAGGGTTAGGGTATGGGGACGTTTTAGGGGACAGGTTATGGTACGACAACGGTTTAGGGTGAGCGTACGTGTTAGGGTACGTGTTAGTGTTAGCGTACGGTTTAGGATTAGGGGTCGGGTTAGGGTAAGGATTCGGGTAAGGATTAGGGTTAGGGTTAGGGTTAGGGTTAGGGGATGGGGAAGGTTTAGCAGACAGGTTAGTGTACGACAATGGTTTAGGGTGAGCGTACGTTTTATGGTATGGGTTACTGTTAGCGTACGGGTTAGGATTAGGGGACGGGTTAGGGTAAGGCTTCGGGTAAGAGTTAGGGTTAGGTTTAGGGTTAGGGTTAGGGTTCGGGGACGGGGACGGTTTAGGGGAGAGGTTAGGGTATGACAACGATTTAGGGTGAGCGTACGTGTTAGGGTACGGGTTAGTGTTAGCGTACGGGTTAGGATTAAGGGATGGGTTAGTTTAAGGCTTCGGGTAAGTGTTAGGTGTAGGGTTAGTGTTAGGGTTAGGGGACGGGGACGGTTTAGGGGACAGGTTACGGTACGACAAAAGTTTAGGGTGAGTGTACGTGTTAGGGTACGGGTTAGTGTTAGCGTACGAGTTTGGATTAGGGGACGGTTTAGCATAAGGCTTCGGGTAAGGTTTCGCGTTAGGGTTAGGGTTAGGGTTAGGGTTAGGGGACGGTGACGGTTTAGGGGACAGGTTAGTGTACGACAACGGTTTAGGGTGAGCGTACGTGTTAGGGTACGGGTTAGTGTTAGCGTACGGGTTAGGATTAGGTGACGGGTTAGGGTAAGGCTTCGGGTAAGGGTTAGGGTTAGGTTTATGTTTAGGGTTAGGGTTAGGGGACGGGGACGTTTTAGGGGATAGGTTAGGGTACGACAACGGTTTAGCGTGAGCGTACGTGTTAGGGTACGGGTTAGAGTTTGCGTACGTGTTAGTATTAGGGGACGGGTTAGTGTAAGGCTCCGGGTAAGGGTTAGGTTTAGGGTTAGGGTTAGGGTTAGGGGACGGGGACGGTTTAGGGGACAGGTTAGTGTACGAAAACGGTTTAGGGTAAGCGTACGTGTTAGGGTACGGGTTATTGTTAGCCTATGGGTTAGGATTAGGGGACGGGTTAGGGTAAGGCTTCGGGTAAGGGTTAGGGTTAGGGATAGGGTTAGTGTTAGGGGACGGGGACGGGGACGGTTTAGGGGACAGGTTAGGGTACGACAAAGGTTTAGGGTGAGCGTACGTGTTAGGGTACGGGTTAGTGTTAGCGTACGGGTGAGGATTAGGGTACGGGTTAGGGTAAGGCTTCGGGTAAGGGTTATGTTTAGGGTTAGGGTTAGGGTTAGGGGACGGGGACGGTTTAGGGGACAGGTTAGTGTACGACAACGGTTTAGGGTGAGCGTACGTGTTAGGGTACTGGTTAGTGTTAGTGTACTGGTTAGGATTAGGGGACGGGTTTGGGTAAGGCTTCGGGTAAGGGTTAGGGTTAGGGTTAGGGTTAGGGTTAGGGTTAGGGGACGGGGACGGTTTAGGGGACAGGTTAGGGTACGACAAAAATTTAGGGTGAGCGTACGTGTTAGGGTACGGGTTAGTGTTAGCGTACGGGTTAGGATTACGGGACGGTTTAGCGTAAGGCTTCGGGTAAGAGTTAGGTTTAGGGTTAGGGTTAGGGTTCGGGTTAGGGGACGGGTACAGTTTAGAGGACAGGTTAGGGTACGACAACGGTTTAGGGTGAGCGTACGTTTTAGTGTACGGGTTAGTGTTAGCGTACGGGTTAGTATTAGGGGACGGTTTAGGGTAAGGCTTCGGGTAAGGGTTAGGGTTAGGGTTAGTGTTAGGGTTAGGGTTAGGGGACAGGGACGGTTTAGGGGACACGTTAGGGTCCGACAACGGTTTAGGGTGAGCGAACGTGTTAGGGTATGGGTTTGTGTTAGCCTACGGGTTAGGATTAGGGGACGGGTTAGGGTCAGGCTTCGGGTAAGGGTTAGGGTTATGGTTAGTGTTAGGGTTAGGGGACGGGGACCGTTTAGGGGACAGGTTAGGGTACGACAACAGTTAAGGGTGAGCGTACGTGTTAGGGTACGGGTTTGTGTTAGCGTACGGGTTAGGATAAGGGGATGGGTTAGGGTAAGGCTTCGCGTAAGGGTTAGGGTTAGGGTTAGGGTTAGGGTTAGGGTTAGGGGACGGGGACGGTTTAGGGCATAGGTTAGGGTACGACAATGGTTTAGGGTGCGCGTACGTGTTAGGGTACGTGTTAGTGTTAGCTTACGGGTTAGTATCAGGGGACGGGTTAGGGTACGGCTTCGGGTAAGGGTTAGGGTTAGGTTTAGGGTTAGGGTTAGGGTTAGGGAATGGGGACGGTTTAGGGGACAGGTTAGGGTACGACAACGGTTTAGGGTGGGCGTACGTGTTAGGGTACAGTTTAGTGTTAGCCTACGGGTTAGGATTAGGGGACGGGTTAGCTTAAGGCTTCGGGTAAGGGTTAGGGTTAGGGTTAGGGTTAGGGGACGGGGACGGTTTAGGGGACAGGTTAGTGTACGACAAATGTTTAGGGTGAGCGTATGTGTTAGGGTACGGGTTAGTGTTAGCGTACGGGTTAGGATTAGGGGAAGGGTTAGTGTAAGACTTCGGGTAAGGGTTTGGGTTAGGGTTAGGGTTAGGGGTAGGGGATGGGGACGGGAACGGTTTAGGGGTAGGTTAGGGTACGACAACGGTTTAAGGTGAGTGTACGTGTTAGGGTATGTGTTAGTGTTAGCGTACGGTTTAGGATCACGGGACGGGTTAGGGTAAGGCTTCGGGTAAGGGTTAGGTTTAGGGTTAGGGTTAGGGTTAGGGTTAGGGGACCGGGACCCTTTACGGGACAGGTTAGTGTACGACAACTGTTTAGGGTGAGCGTACGTGTTAGGGTATGGGTTAGTGTTAGCGTATGCTTTAGGATTAGGGGACGGGTTAGGGTAAGGCTTCGGGTAAGGGTTAGGGTTAGGGTTAGGTTTAGGGTTAGGGAACGGGGACGGTTTAGGGGACAGGTTAGGGTACGACAAAGGTTTAGGGTGAGCGAACGTGTTACGGTACGGGTTAGTGTTAACGTATGGGTTAGGATTAGGGGCGGGTTAGGGTAAGGCTTCGGGTAAGGGTTAGGGTTAGGGTTAGGGTTAGGGTTAGGGAACGGGGACGGTTTAGGGGACAGGTTAGGGTTCGACAACTGTTTAGGGTGAGCGTACGTGTTAGGGTACCGATTAGAGGTAGCATACGGGTTAAGATTAGTGGACGGGTTAGGGTAATGCTTCGGGTAAGGTTTAGGGTTAGGGTTAGGGTTAGGGTTAAGGGACCGGGACGGTTTAGGGGACAGGTTAGGGTACGACAATGGTTTAGGGTGAGCGTACGTGTTATGGTATGGGTTACTGTTAGCGTACGGTTTAGGATTAGGGGACGGGTTAGGGTAAGGCTTCGGGTAAGGGTTAGGGTTAGGTTTAGGGTTAGGGTTAGGGTTCGGGGACGGGGACGGTTTAGGGGAGAGGTTAGGGTATGACAACGATTTAGGGTGAGCGTACGTGTTAGGGTACGGCTTAGTGTTAGCGTACGGGTTAGGATTAAGGGACGGGTTAGTTTAAGGCTTCGGGTAAGTGTTAGGGTTAGGGTTAGTGTTAGGGTTAGGGGACGGGGACGGTTTAGGGGACAGGTTAGGGTACGACAAAAGTTTAGGGTGAGTGTACGTGTTAGGGTATGGGTTAATGTTAGCGTACGGGTTTGGATTAGGGGACGGTTTAGCATAAGGCTTCGGGTAAGGGTTCGGGTTAGGGTTAGTGTTAGGGTTAGGGTTAGGGTTAGGGGACGGTGACGGTTTAGGGGACAGGTTAGTGTACGACAACGGTTTAGGGTGAGCGTACGTGTTAGGGTACGGGTTAGGGTTAGCGTACGGGTTAGGATTAGGTGACGGGTTAGGGTAAGGCTTCGGGTAAGGGTTAGGGTTATGTTTATGTTTAGGGTTAGGGTTAGGGGATGGGGACGTTTTAGGGGACAGGTTAGGGTACGACAACGGTTTAGCGTGAGCGTACGTGTTAGGGTACGGGTTAGAGTTAGCGTACGGGTTAGGATTAGGGGAAGGGTTAGTGTAAGACTTCGGGTAAGGTTTTGGGTTAGGGTTAGGGTTAGGGGTAGGGGATGGGGACGGGAACGGTTTAGGGGTAGGTTAGGGTAAGACAACAGTTTAGGGTGAGTGTACGTGTAAGGGTATGTGTTAATGTTAGCGTACGGTTTAGGATCACGGGACGGGTTAGGGTAAGGCTTCGGGTAAGGGTTAGGTTTAGGGTTAGGGTTAGGGTTAGGGTTAGGGTTAGGGGACCGGGACGCTTTACGGGACAGGTTAGTGTACGACAACTGTTTAGGGTGAGCGTACGTGTTAGGGTACCGGTTAGTGTTAGCGTACGCGTTAGGATTAGGGGACGGTTTAGGGTAAGGCTTCGGGTAAGGGTTAGGGTTAGGGTTAGGGTTAGGGTTAGGGGACGGGGACGGTTTAGGGGACAGGTTAGGGTACGACAACGGTTTAGGGTGAGCGTACGTGTTAGGGTACGGGTAAGTGTTAGCGTACGGTTTAGGATTAGAGGACGGGTTAGGGTAAGGCTTCGGGTAAGGGTTAGGTTTAGGGTTAGGGTTAGGGTTAGGGTTAGGGGACGGGGACGGTTTAGGGGACAGGTTAGGGTACGACAATGGTTTATGGTGAGCGTACGTGTTAGGGTACGGGTTAGTGTTAGCGTACGGGTTTGGATTAGGGGACGGGTTAGGGTAAGGCTTCGGGTAAGAGTTAGTGTTAGGGTTAGGGTTAGGGAACGGGGACGGTTTAGGGGACAGGTTAGGGTAAGACAACGGTTTAGGGTGAGCGTACGTGTTAGGGTAAGGGTTAGTGTTAGCGTACGGGTTAGGATTAGGGGACGGGTTAGGGTAAGGATTCGGGTAAGGGGTAGGGTTAGGGTTAGGGTTAGGGGATGGGGACGGGGACGGTTTAGGGGACAGGTTAGTGTACGACAACGGTTTAGGGTGAGCGTAAGTGTTAGGGTACGTGTTAGTGTTAGCGTACGGGTTACGATTTGGGGACGGGTTAGGGTAAGGCTTCGGGTAAGGGTTAGGGTTAGGGTTAGGGGACGGGGACGGGGACGGTTTAGGGGACAGGTTAGGGTACGAGAACGGTTTAGGGTGAGCGTACATGTTAAGGTACGGGTTAGTGTTAGCATAAGGTTTAGGATTAGGGGACGGGTTAGGGTAAGGCTTCGGGTAAGGGTTAGGGTTAGGGTTAGGGTTAGGGTTAGGGTTAGGGGTCAGGGACGGTTTAGGGGTCAGGTTAGGGTACGACAACGGTTTAGGGTGTGCGTACGTTTTAGGGTACGTGTTCGTGGAGGCGTACGTGTTAGGATTATGGGGATGGGTTAGGGTAAGGCTTCGGGTAAGGGTTAGGGTGAGGGTTAGGGTTAGGGTTAGGGTTAGGGGACGGGGTCGGATTAGCGGACAGGTTAGGGTACGACAACGTTTGAAGGTGAGCGTACGTTTTAGGGTACGGGTTAGTGTTAGCGTACAGGTTAGGATTATGGGACGGGTTAGGGTAAGGCTTTGCGTAACGGTTAGGGCTGGGTTAGTGTTAGGGTTAGGGTTAGGGGACGGCGACGATTTAGGGAACAGGTTAGTGTACGACAACGGTTTAGGGTGAGCGTACGTGTTAGGGTACGGTTTAGTTTTAGCGTACGGTTTAGGATTAGGGGACGGGTTAGTGTAAGGCTCTGGGTAAGGGTTAGTGTTAGGTTTAGGCTTAGGGTTAGGGTTAGGGTTAGGGGACGGTTTAGGGGACAGGTTAGGGTACGACAACGGTTTAGGGTGAGCGTACATGTTAGGGTATGGGTTAGTGTTAGCTTACAGGTTAGGATTAGGGGTCGGGTTAGGGTAAGGCTTCGGGTAAGGGTTAGGGTTATGGTTATGGTTAGGGTTAGGGTATGGGGACGTTTTAGGGGACAGGTTATGGTACGACAACGGTTTAGGGTGAGCGTACTTGTTAGGGTATGTGTTAGTGTTAGCGTACGGGTTAGGATTAGGGGTCGGGTTAGGGTAAGGATTCGGGTAAGGATTAGGGTTAGGGTTAGGGTTAGGGTTAGGGTTAGGGGATGGGGAAGGTTTAGCAGACAGGTTAGTGTACGACAATGGTTTAGGGTGAGCGTACGTTTTATGGTATGGGTTACTGTTAGCGTACGGGTTAGGATTAGGGGACGGGTTAGGGTAAGGCTTCGGGTAAGAGTTAGGGTTAGGTTTAGGGTTAGGGTTAGGGTTCGGGGACGGGGACGGTTTAGGGGAGAGGTTAGGGTATGACAACGATTTAGGGTGAGCGTACGTGTTAGGGTACGGGTTAGTGTTAGCGTACGGGTTAGGATTAAGGGATGGGTTAGTTTAAGGCTTCGGGTAAGTGTTAGGTGTAGGGTTAGTGTTAGGGTTAGGGGACGGGGACGGTTTAGGGGACAGGTTACGGTACGACAAAAGTTTAGGGTGAGTGTACGTGTTAGGGTACGGGTTAGTGTTAGCGTACGAGTTTGGATTAGGGGACGGTTTAGCATAAGGCTTCGGGTAAGGGTTCGCGTTAGGGTTAGGGTTAGGGTTAGGGTTAGGGGACGGTGACGGTTTAGGGGGACAGGTTACTGTACGACAACGGTTTAGGGTGAGCGTACGTGTTAGGGTACGGGTTAGTGTTAGCGTACGGTTTAGGATTAGGTGACGGGTTAGGGTAAGGCTTCGGGTAAGGGTTAGGGTTAGGTTTATGTTTAGGGTTAGGGTTAGGGGACGGGGACGTTTTAAGGGACAGGTTAGGGTACGACAACGGTTTAGCGTGAGCGTACGTGTTAGGGTACGGGTTAGAGTTTGCGTACGTGTTAGGATTAGGGGACGGGTTAGTGTAAGGCTTCGGGTAAGGGTTAGGTTTAGGGTTAGGGTTAGGGTTAGGGGACGGGGACGGTTTAGGGGACAGGTTAGTGTACGAAAACGGTTTAGGGTAAGCGTACGTGTTAGGGTACGGGTTATTGTTAGCCTATGGGTTAGGATTAGGGGACGGGTTAGGGTAAGGCTTCGGGTAAGGGTTAGGGTTAGGGATAGGGTTAGTGTTAGGGGACGGGGACGGGGACGGTTTAGGGGACAGGTTAGGGTACGACAAAGGTTTAGGGTGAGCGTACGTGTTAGGGTACGGGTTAGTGTTAGCGTACGGGTGAGGATTAGGGTACGGGTTAGGGTAAGGCTTCGGGTAAGGGTTATGTTTAGGGTTAGGGTTAGGGTTAGGGGACGGGGACGGTTTAGGGGACAGGTTAGTGTACGACAACGGTTTAGGGTGAGCGTACGTGTTAGGGTACTGGTTAGTGTTAGTGTACTGGTTAGGATTAGGGGACGGGTTTGGGTAAGGCTTCGGGTAAGGGTTAGGGTTAGGGTTAGGGTTAGGGTTAGGGTTAGGGGACGGGGACGGTTTAGGGGACAGGTTAGGGTACGACAAAAATTTAGGGTGAGCGTACGTGTTAGGGTACGGGTTAGTGTTAGCGTACGGGTTAGGATTACGGGACGGTTTAGCGTAAGGCTTCGGGGAAGAGTTAGGTTTAGGGTTAGGGTTAGGGTTCGGGTTAGGGGACGGGTACAGTTTAGAGGACAGGTTAGGGTACGACAACGGTTTAGGGTGAGCGTATGTTTTAGTGTACGGGTTAGTGTTAGCGTACGGGTTAGGATTAGGGGACGGTTTAGGGTAAGGCTTCGGGTAAGGGTTAGGGTTAGGGTTAGTGTTAGGGTTAGGGTTAGGGGACAGGGACGGTTTAGGGGACACGTTAGGGTCCGACAACGGTTTAGGGTGAGCGAACGTGTTAGGGTATGGGTTTGTGTTAGCCTACGGGTTAGGATTAGGGGACGGGTTAGGGTCAGGCTTCGGGTAAGGGTTAGGGTTATGGTTAGTGTTAGGGTTAGGGGACGGGGACCGTTTAGGGGACAGGTTAGGGTACGACAACAGTTAAGGGTGAGCGTACGTGTTAGGGTACGGGTTTGTGTTAGCGTACGGGTTAGGATAAGGGGATGGGTTAGGGTAAGGCTTCGCGTAAGGGTTAGGGTTAGGGTTAGGGTTAGGGTTAGGGTTAGGGGACGGGGACGGTTTAGGGCATAGGTTAGGGTACGACAATGGTTTAGGGTGCGCGTACGTGTTAGGGTACGTGTTAGTGTTAGCTTACGGGTTAGTATCAGGGGACGGGTTAGGGTACGGCTTCGGGTAAGGGTTAGGGTTAGGTTTAGGGTTAGGGTTAGGGTTAGGGAATGGGGACGGTTTAGGGGACAGGTTAGGGTACGACAACGGTTTAGGGTGGGCGTACGTGTTAGGGTACAGTTTAGTGTTAGCCTACGGGTTAGGATTAGGGGACGGGTTAGCTTAAGGCTTCGGGTAAGGGTTAGGGTTGGGGTTAGGGTTAGGGGACGGGGACGGTTTAGGGGACAGGTTAGTGTACGACAAATGTTTAGGGTGAGCGTATGTGTTAGGGTACGGGTTAGTGTTAGCGTACGGGTTAGGATTAGGGGAAGGGTTAGTGTAAGACTTCGGGTAAGGGTTTGGGTTAGGGTTAGGGTTAGGGGTAGGGGATGGGGACGGGAACGGTTTAGGGGTAGGTTAGGGTACGACAACGGTTTAGGGTGAGTGTACGTGTTAGGGTATGTGTTAGTGTTAGCGTACGGTTTAGGATCACGGGACGGGTTAGGGTAAGGCTTCGGGTAAGGGTTAGGTTTAGGGTTAGGGTTAGGGTTAGGGTTAGGGGACCGGGACCCTTTACGGGACAGGTTAGTGTACGACAACTGTTTAGGGTGAGCGTACGTGTTAGGGTACGGGTTAGTGTTAGCGTATGCGTTAGGATTAGGGGACGGGTTAGGGTAAGGCTTCGGGTAAGGGTTAGGGTTAGGGTTAGGGTTAGGGTTAGGGGACGGGGACGGTTTAGGGGACAGGTTAGGGTACGACAACGGTTTAGGGTGAGCGTACGTGTTAGGGTACGGGTTAGTGTTAGCGTACGGTTTAGGATTAGAGGACGGGTTAGTGTAAGGCTTCGGGTAAGGGTTAGGGTTAGGGTTAGGGTTAGGGTTAGGGGACGGGTACGGGGACGGTTTAGGGGACAGGTTAGGGTACGACAACGGTTTAGGGTGAGCATACGTGTTAGGGTACGGTTTAGTGTTAGACTACGGGTTAGGATTAGGGGACGGGTTAGGGTAAGGCTTCGGGTAAGGTTTAGGATTAGGGTTAGGGTTAGGGTTAGGGTTAGGGGACGGGGACGGTTTAGGGGACAGGTTAGGGTACGACAACGGTTTAGGGTGTGCGTATCTGTTAGGGTACGGTTTAGTGTTAGCGTACGGGTTAGGATTAGGAGACGTGTTAGGGTAAGGCTTCGGGTAAGGGTTAGGTTTAGGTTTAGGGTTAGGGTTAGTGTTAGGGGATGGGGACGGTTTAGGGGACAGGTTAGGGTACGACAACGGTTTATGGTGAGCGTACGTGTTAGGGTACGGGTTAGTGTTAGCGTACGGGTTTGGATTAGGGGACGGGTTAGGGTAAGGCTTCGGGTAAGGGTTAGTGTTAGGGTTAGGGTTAGGGAACGGGG